>NC_134690.1:388210014-388510014 GCF_050947455.1 Rhinoderma darwinii
CTGGGCTATCGTAACATTTAACTAACAATGACAGAAGCGATCTGTGACCCATGATATCAGCATGCACAAATCATTAGTAAACTGCCTGCAATTGGCCAAAGTGAAGAATTAGGGCATCAGATTGGGGGAGGGACAGTAGATCCTATCAGTGGGCACTGAGTTACATAAGTGCAGGCTCTGATTGGCTGTCTAGTCACACCTCTGCTCTACAGTACTGCTCCATACCAATGCTAGGATGAGCTGCTCCTTTAGATGCCAGGTGAGGGTGGCTTCCTTCTATTTTTAGTGTACAGGACCGTGAAGAAGTTCCGGTCCTCAAAATAAAAAGTGATTCGCCAGCACCTTCTGGATTTTATATGGAAGACCTTGCTTGATCTGTATTAGTTATCCGATTGTGTTTTTCAGGTTGACATTTTAGGGGCTTTAGAACCAATTGCTTGCTTTCCCTAGAGGTAATGTCTCAAGTTACAATCGTGAACCTGGAACTAATTTCTATTGTAACGCAAAGGGGAGTCTGTCCCCAGCATTTCACCTACTAAACCAGCAATACCTGGTGGAATTGGTGAAAAATAATTTTTATGTAACCTATAATTATCTTTTAAGGAGGCTCTGTACTTTTACAGCTCTTGCAGACGACCGAGATCGGGCCGTGAAAAACGGTCAGTGTGTCGGTCGGATTTCCCGGCTCGACCACAGTACAAGTGAACGGGACTCCTGGCATCATAAATGTCTATGATGCCAGGAGTCCCATTCACCTGTACCGTTGTCGGACCATTTTTCATGGCCTGACCTCAGTCATATGAAAGAGCTGTTAGGATTCCATGCTTTAATATTCACGTGCTGTATGCTAATGAGCATAAGAGTCATATCTTCATTCTTAAAGCCTTTTCTAAGTTAACCCCGCCTCCTTACTTTTGATTGACAGCTCCTCACCTCCCCCCGCACACATGAAATCCAGCGCTTGCGCATCGATGTCCTGGTGAGTGCACACACAGGAACACCATAGCGGCGCAGTAACTAAATTTGAGGCCCGGACGAAGCAGGGAAGGGTATCAGACCATAGATGACGAGCGCGTGCTATCTCAAGCAAGATTTCGGCATTCAGGGCAGGCCGGCATAAGAAAAGGCACAAACAAAACTGCCAGATTATTCCCATAAAAAGCACTACCTGTTTGCAGACTGTTATTTATGGTTGGAGGACAAGTTTAGGAGCGGAGATAACAGCAATAACCTTTTGACAGCATCAGCCAGTGAGGGGTGAGAAGAGTTTAATAGGTGAAATGCTGGTGACAGGTTCCCTTTAAAGAGACCCTATCAGCAGTATTAAAATCTCAAAACTGCTGTCAATACGATATAGGGGAGGGGGAGGTCATTGTAACTATAGCTTTATTCTCAGTCATGCAAATTGCATGACTGAGAAAACACTGTTTAATATCCCAGCACCACGGTCAGAAGTGCCACTAAGGCACCCCGGCAATCTCATTCCTGGGGTGTTGAAAAGCTGCAAACACCTTAAATGCAGCAATCGCTTTTGACTTTTCCATTTTAGGGGTTAATGGTGAGGCTGGGTGCAAACTTTGGTCCTCACCATTACCCCAGGGCGTCAGCTAGAACATGCAGCCAATTTTAATTTGAAAACCGCATTGGAATCAGTGCCAGAAAACATCCGAAACCGCCTCCCCATTGATTTCAATAGGATGCAGAGGCGTTTGTTTTTCTTAAGTGGCTTTTAGCCACTCGCGGTAAAAAAACAAAAAACAAACATAACGGTCTCACTATGATTTACACCTCTGACCTCCCATGCCAATGATCCAGCGAGGACTTCTGCTCTCATGGCTGTAACTGAAAACAGAAATCTGGGGACTAAGTTGTAATTTAGGACCCCTACAGGATTACCCAACTCTTCATGCTAGTGAATCCTATATGTGAACTGGATGACTGTGGGCTTACACTATAAATGGGGGGTATTTATTATTACTGTACTAAAGTTAAGACAGGATAACACTAGACCAGTCAGGCAAAATTAATTCTAGCAGCACACGCTGTACGATAATAATATGTCTAACACAATCTGCTAGTCACTATTCTCTTCCTTACACCAGTTAAGGACAGCCAAATTTTGCACCAAAAGCTATTTAAAAAAAAAACCACAGTCACATTAACTCCTTAACTACCCCCCCCCCACACACACACACACTTTTGTTAGACACTTTTCAAAACAGTCGGGCGACACCAACATTGGCGCACAACGTGTAGACCAGTTCTGTGGCGCAATTTCAGACAGGATTCTGGTGCATTTTGCTTTGTAACGTGGAAGAAAATAGACTATGAAAAACTGTTAACATTTCATCTTGGACAGTGGGAGGCACAACATATAAAAACAGTAACATACACAAGAAAAAGCGTTAACAAAAAGCATAAAAGGCAAAACTGTGTGTGTGTGTGTGTATATATATATATATATATATATATATATAATCTCATTGACCGTTTCGATAAGGCACTTGTGTGTATCAGGACTTCTAGAATGCACCACACAAACTCTCGGATCATTACCAATGTGGTAAATGCCACTTTGCTACTTTTAACAAAACCGGAATTTAGTTAAGTCAAGTAGAATATTGGGGCAAAACAAACATAACTGTCCATCCAATAAAAAAAAGTTTGTATGATTTACAGCAACCTCCCATTCCTTTCACTCATTGCAACCCATGACGCAGCTGACTCCATGCAAACTACAGTAATTGACTAGATACTGTATATATTAAATCTATAGAATAACTTAAGTACTGACAGAATCATTGTATCTTTGTAAGATAAAATGTAACACGCCATTAGCTCGGGATCATGCCCAGTGATCTCCTCAGCGCATTCCCAGGAGCTGACGGCTCTTCAGCTGAAAGTTCTTTTCCAGCTCACATAGCGCCTGCGCTCGCACGTTGGCCGCCTGCAGCCGCTGCTTTAGCTCCGTACACTTCTCTTGGGTGGGGGGATATTTGCTCCCACTACGGTTCTCTTTACTTTGAGTACCAAAGTGGACATTCTTTTTGTGGCGTATAGATGACGATTGTTCCAAGCAAGGATCTGTAGAAGAGAGGGAGGGGAAGACGTGAAAATGTGTGTCAAATATATTACGATTAAAAACAATTAGGAGAACAATTTTCCATCAATACCCCTTCCTCTACACGCATTACATGGGACAGAAGGGTCAAACAGAAGGGGGCTTTAGCAGAGAAGGCAGAGCTGTAAGACCAGACACAACCGATCAACGGGAATGGCATTGTTTTGGGGGCTGACCTTTCCTTATAGTCTTATACACCTTTAAGAATTCTTCTGACCCAGTAGGTTTACAAACTGGAACCCAAACTGATTCAAAGGCAAAAAAGACCTGGTAAAATGGTTGACACCTGGTTATGGACCAAGATCCCAATTAGTCAGAGGGGTTAGCCTGGAAATGAATATTTTTAGTAGGGGCTGTGAATAAATAAAACCAACAAAGCACTACTTAAAGAGGCTCTGTCACCAGATTATAAGTGCCCTGTCTCCTACATAATCTGATCGGCTGTAATGTAGAGAACAGCAGTGGTTTTTATTTAGAAAACGATCATTTTTGACCAAGTTATAAACAATTTTAGATTTATGCTAATTCAATTCTTAAAATAGACAACTGGGCGTGTTTTTACTTTTTACCAACTGGGCGTTGTACAGAGAAGTGTATGACTCTGACCAATCAGTGACTAATCAGCATCATACACTTCTCATTGTTCCAGCCCAGCTTCTCACACTGGAACAATCACACTGGAACAATCACACTGGAACAATCACACTGGAACAATCACACTGGAACAATGAGAAGTGTGTGACGCTGATTGGTCACTGATTGGTCAGCGTCATACACTCCTCTGTACAAAGCCCAGTTGTCTATTAAGAAACGAATTAGCATAAATCTAAAATTGTTCATAACTTTGTCAAAAATTATAGTTTTTCAAAATAAAAACCACTGCTGTTCTCTACATTACAGCGCCGATCAGATTATGTAGGAGACAGGACACTTATAATCTGGTGACAGAGTCTCTTTAACTGTCCTTGCCCCCAGCAATATAGAGTGCTGAGACTGTGGCAGCGCTCCCGGTGGTGGTTTACATGAACATAGCATGTAACCACTGCAGCCAATCAGAGGGCTCAGCAGGGCTCTGTGGTGAGAGATCGTATTTCTGGCATAATGCCAGAAATACAACATATGGCCACTGAAGCCTATGATTCGCTACAGCGGTCACACGCTACGTGCATGTAAAACCACCACCGGGAGTGATGCCAGAGTTTCAGCACTCGATTGCCAGGACAAGGATAGGCAAGTATTGCGTTTTTGGTTTATTTCCTTTTCAGCCCCTACTAAAAATAAATGTAAAAAAAAAATTTGCATCCCAGATAACCCCTTTAAACTCCAACACAGCACTTCTTAAATCGCAGATTCCAAGTAATGGGGATACCCCAGTTAATGGAAAAAAAAATATTTTGTTTACATCCAAAGGCTGAAAACCCATATAGATTATGATTACTTCTCACAGCTGGGGGTTTGGTTTGTAGCGCAGACATACCATAGACATTCTGTGGTACTGATAATCTATAAAACCTATGAAGATTAGAGGCGAGAAGTGTAAAATTCTCCTGCTGCATTTAACAAATTCCTGTATATTATTCCACTTGCAGGTTTGGCAAAGCCTAAATGTGAATTAGGCAAAAATTGCCAAGAGAACACACAGTCTACAAAAATAGTTTATTTGACATAATCTACACAAATCTCACAGCCGACAGGACAAAGCTCAGGGTCTAATAGACACGGATTGAAATAATAAAAAAAACAAAAAAACAAAGACACAAAAACATTGAAGACTACATTGGATAATTCTGCCAATCAAGTAAAGCTTCTAGCGGCTTGCTGTTAACTCTCATACCTAGTCCATTTTCCAGACCAGCACCAAAAAACCGTTGCTCCTTCAGAAGATTGAAGTTCTTCATCAAGTTTTCTGCCCTGAAAAGATTAAAATGGAGCAGCAGATGAAAGTCTATTGGCCATGTACACTTATTTATAGAGCGCCCCTTAGTGGTAGCTGCAGGCAGAGAATGTTAACATTTGACTAAGGCCTCATTTACACGAGCGTGTGCGTTTTGCGCACGCAAAAAAACGCTGCGTTTTGCGTGCGCAAAAGGCAATTGACAGCTCCGTGTGTCATCCGTGTATGATGCGCGGCTGCGTGATTTTCGCGCAGCCGCCATCATAGAGATGAGGTAGTCGACGCCCGTCACTGTCCAAGGTGCTGAAAGAGCTAACTGATCGGCAGTAACTCTTTCAGCACCCTCGACAGTGAATGCCGATCACAATCTACACCAACCTGTGAATAAAAAAAAGACGTTCACACTTACCATGAACTGCCTGCTTCCTCCAGTCCGGTCTCCCGGCCGTTGCCTTGGTGACGCGTCCCTCTCTTGTCATCCGGCCCCACCTCCCAGGATGACGCGGCAGGCCATGAGACCGCTGCAGCCTGTGATTGGCTGCAGCCTGTGCTTGGCCTGTGATTGGCTGCAGCCTGTGCTTGGCCTGTGATTGGCTGCAGCCTGTGCTTGGCCTGTGATTGGCTGCAGCTGTCACTTGGCCTGAATTGTCATCCCGGGAGGTCGGACTGGAGGAAGAAGCCGGGAGTTATCGGTAAGTCAGAACTTCTTTTTTTTTTTACACGTATATGTATATTGTGATCGAAAGTCACTGTCCATGGTGCTGAAACAGTTTAAGTCTTTCAGCACCGTGGGCAGTGACTGTCTCCTGAAGTCGCGTACCCGAACATTTTTTGCCGGGTTCGGTTAAAACGAGTTCGGCCGAACCCGGTGAAGTTCGGTGCGCTCATCTCTAATTTGACACTCCGTTTGGATGTTTGTAACCAGAAAAGCACGTGGTGCTTTTCTGTTTACATTCATCCTTTTGACAGCTCTTGCGTGATTTTCGCGCATGCAACGCAGGACCGTCAGTGTGGCATGCGTTGTTTTCACGCACCCATTGAAGTCAATGGGTGCGTGTTGCGTGAAAAACGCAAGAATATAGAACATGTCGTGAGTTTTACGCAACGCACTCACGCTGCGCAAAATTCACGCATCGTCTAAACAGCCCCATAGACTATTATAGGTGCGTACGACACGCGTGAAAAGCACGCGCGTATAATACGCTCGTGTAAATGAGGCCTAAGGCTGGGGGACTACTTCTTTGGTGCACTGCAGTTCCTGCATTTGGGCCACCACAGACCCTGTAGCATCTACTATTGCTGTAGTTACGCACTTGTTCGGTCTAATACTCCCACCCGCTAGAAGACCAGGATCATTTTAAAATAGGGCCTTGTTTGCATTTGATAGGAAATTAGATTGTGAGCGCTAAAATGATACAGGGACTGATGAAAATCCTTGTACAGCACTGCAGAATATGTTGGTGCTAAGCAACAAGAGAACAGATATTGGTGGAAGATGTATTATTCGGTCTAACATGCGCCAAATTCATCACAGTGGTGCACGCTGTATGATAAATTTGGCGCATCTTCCTTGACCTGCTAGACACTTTTTCCTAATAAAACCTTAGATTTGGCTTAGTTTGCAATATAATTTTGTGCCAGTTTTTTGGCACACAAAGACACCCTAATGGTACGTTCAAACAGGGGGGGATACGCTGCGTAGAAGTACAAAATGTATCCACGCTGGCGGCCACAGGGAATTCTGGAAAACAGAAGTGGGGGGGGGGGGGATAAGAAAATATATATATTATATATACACTGGCACATTCATGTCTATCGGACACCTTCCCGTAGATTTACCTTCCAGTATATTTCTCGCATTTACGTACACGGCTCCTATACTTATCATTGTGAGCACTGTCCACGAACGCGGATGTCTCCGCGGCCCGTCCGTGTGCATGGGGCCTTACCCTCACGTCCTGCAGACCGGCCTCCTGTGATGACATTTCATTCCATGTGACCATTGCAGCAGTCACCCCAGGAGGCCGCGCTGCACTCAGAACAGAGGATTGCATGGTTATGCCAATGGCTGGGGCAAGTCTGAAATCAGCTTTTCCGTTGCAAAAAGTCGCAACATTTGCATATTTGTTGTGGGTTCCCCCCCCCCATTGAATTGAGGGGAGAAAACCCCTGAAACAGAAGGTCAGCGATTCCGCAGAATAAATGGACATGTGGCGGATTAGAAAGCCACACCGTAGGTCAATTTATGAACGGTTTCTAGACAATTTTTTTTTTCCCGCAGCCCATAAATAAGATTTATTCAAATTCCATCCCCCCTGCTGCCACTGTAATATGCTGCATGTGAATATAGCCTTAAAAAGGGTCTAGTGAGTCACAAATACAAAGGCCACAAACTGCACAAATTTGGTGCAAATTACGACACATTTTGGCTGCAGACAATAGTACCCCCCCCCCCCCCCCCATTGCTTTACCTTGACAGTTTATCTTCAGCAAGTCTCTCCCGTACACACAGTTCTCGCTCTCGCTCTGAAAACAAATGAAAGGTTAAAAGGCTTAGTAATTTTTTTTTAAATACAAAAAAAAAACCAGCGTATTTTATTGTTTTGTGCAACTTTGTTTTGTTTTCAGATACAGCTTCTTTGTATTCTGGATACATAGAAGCTGTATCTTGTTCCTAACTTAGATGTGATCGGTAACAGGTGGATCCTGCGTGTCAGACGCTTCAAAAGTTTACATAGCCTTTAAATAGGTTTACACAAGAGCTCGTTGAGAGTTCTGACACAGTTTCCTAAGACTAGGTTCACACGGTGCTGCAGAATTTCAGTGCAGACTCTGTAACCAGAATTCTATAACAAAATACAGTACAATGCGAGTGAATGGGGTATTGTAAAAAAAAAAAAAAACACACAACTATCTCCACCCCAACACATGCAGATCTCCTTCCTGATTTTTAGACTGGCTTCACAATGTTAGGACTTATGCACACGAACGTGTCCGTTTAGCGCGCGCAAAAGTTCAGTGTGGCATCAGCATGTGGTGCGTGGCTGCGTGATTTTCGCGCAGCCGGCATCAGTATGACACTCCCTTTCTATGTGACGACACAGTAAAGAAGGAGGGGATCTTAGGTTTTCCTTCTCTTCTTTACTCTTACATGGTGTGTGAACCCAGCTTTATCAGACCTTGCCCCTCCCCCCCCCTTCTGTTTTTTCATCCTTCCAGTTTTCTCTTTTTCCTATACACGACTGAACCAGAGTCATGACATTTTGTGCCATGGCAGCAACATCACTGTTAACCAGTCTGAAAACCAGCAGATTGTTTGACATGTCCATTATTCTATCTCAATTGACATTTAAAGACACCGTGTCATGAAGGAATAAGGATTGCCAGGATTTATACATTTGTTTCATGTTTAAAGGGAAACCAAATTAAAGGGCTTGGTACTTGCTTTTTGAACTATTATGTTGACAGATACCGCAGTTATCCCTTAATGAATGTAATGGGGGGGGGGGGGGTTCTGAATTATAAATCACATTAAGGTAGAATGAACCTACGCTCCAGACGCTCTTCCCTCTCCTTTAATGCCTTCTCTCGGACCACCAGCTGCTGTTCCTTTAACCGTAGCTCAGGTGGGACAGGGTCTGGCTGGTTAAGCCGTTCTAGTTCTGCAGATCGACGGACACGCTTCTCAGACATTCGGTTTTGTTCTTCTGTAATCCAATCTGCCAATAGGGAGTGCTGCAATATCTCCTCAACGGAAGGTCTCAAGTAATCCTAGAAGAACAACCAACTCACACATTAGACGGACTTTGTGTATGTGCAGTGTATGATCTATGGAAGAGGTGGGCAATTCGGATGCAGCCCATCACTCCATTTGAGGCTGACCAACGACATACGTCACAGCTCCATGCCCACAAGAAATGGCCGAGCCCCATCTCATGTTCCCTCAACAGTATTCACACTGGCCCCTGCCTCTTACTGCAGTCTTCACATGAGCAGAAAAAAAAAAAAAAACATTCGTCTGACGCTCCAACTTGCTCGCTGCAATAATTATATCCCCTCTAAAACAAAGGCAGAACAGGGCAGGAAAGCCAGTGGGTGCAAAGAGGGCACCTGTGGACATCAGTTGACCAACACTGGCTTACGGGCTTTTCTTTTCTATTATACCCTACCCCTCTTTTTAACCAAAAACATAAATTGTACCCAAATTTATTCATGTTCGAGAAATACGCCCCATACCGAGTTTCTTTATATACAAATTATCCTTATGTAGAAAGAAATAGACAAATCCAGGGGCAAGAAGTCCCGTCTAGTGAAGCACTTCTTAGTTTCTGCTGCTCAGGACCGGTTTCTCTCCTGGAGGAACGTGGCGACAGAGGAATCACTTTTTTGCATTGCATACAGAGCTTTATACCCCATTTTCCACAGTAAATAACATTGTGTAGGAGACCTCATAACAGGAGCAAAATGACTACAACTTTAGACACTCACCTTGAGATTTAACGTTTTTGTAAGGATTTGGTTTAGTTCTTCAGAATATCGATACGGGATTCTCCGAAACTTTCCGATTCTAATCTTTTCAGCCAACTCTTTTTGGTTAAAGGCAGTGAACGGTGGCCTTAAAAATATAGAAAGAAATGCACTTATTGGAAAAGGACGGTTACACTCCGAGGTCGCACTGGAAATTTTCCAGCAGAGTAACAATACTCCTCTTAACATTTAAATGAGTAGTTTTAGCTGGGGGGGGGGGGGGGGGGGGGGGGGGGGGGGGTATAATAATTGTGGTAATTAAGTTTAATAGTGCATAGGTAGGAGGTTAAATGCTCTCCATTTATAGAGGGAATTATATATTTTTGTTTAACGGATAATAATGCTCCCATGCATAAGTAGGGAGTATTGGGGAAGATTTATTAGTTTTGTTTTTTTAAACTAATGTAAGGATCTGTTCACAATTTTTGGGTCAAACGACAGACACCTCAGCAGAACCTGACTGACCTGATTAGGAGTAAATGTGTTCCATTGAGCACTGCTGGTGTCCATCATGCAACGGACCTGTCGCATTGCTGTGGCTTCAGTTAAACTGAAGCCACAACATACGTAGATATGAACAGAACTTATAATGTGGTGACAGAGCCTCTTTAAGTGCCCTATCGCGAGATCACGCTTGCTGTCATTAAGTCCCACACAAACGTTACCGAAGTGTCAGGATTGTGAATAGACATCGCGTCCTGGCTGGAGGTGATGTCTATTCACTCCCAAGACACTTCAGTAACGTTAATGTGTGAGTAAGAGACAGCAAGCGTGATCTAGCAAGATCACTATGTGCTGAATACGTGAATGGGGAGAAGTGTATGACGCTGATGGGTCACTGATTGGTCAGCGTCGTACACTCCTCTGTACAACGCCCACTTGGTCAAAAGCTAAAAAACGCCCAGTTGGGCATTAAGAAAAAGTAATTAGCATAATTCTAAAATAGGTCATAACTTGGTCAAAATTTATCGTTTTCTAAATAAAAAACACTGCTGTAATCTACATTACAGCGCCGATCAAATTATGTACAAGATAGGGCACTTCTAATGTGGTGACAGAGACTCTTTAAGGCAAAGTGACGTAGTTGCCTATAGTAATGAATCAGTATATATCCATCTATAATAAACCGAGGTACAGCATAAGCCATAGGTATATACTCTACATCTGCGTATGATACATTGGTATATACTGAGCCTGTTTGTACAACTACTGGCAATAACCAACCCCTAGAATCCGCAGTACTGCAAAAACAAACTGGTTTTCTGTTATTATAATAAGACAATAAATCTCAGCCTGGGAGAGGTCAGACCCCCCCCCCCCCCCCCATGGAGACAATGGCGAGCTCTGACCTTCACATGGCTGATTGCAGCACACAGGACAGCTCCTGATTTGAAGAGATCTGCAGAAGAACCTCTGGACACGTATGACCTTTTTTTTCTTTGATTGAACAACACTTGTCAGCAACACTCAATGTAACAGAAGCAGCACAATTCTTGTCTAGTACAAGCAGTCACCCCCTGCAGCCCGCTCCAAACAGCCAATCGACTGCTTGTCTACTCACAAGCTATGGCAAGTGGCTGCAAGTAAGGAGCTGTTTCATTGGCTGAAACTTCTAAAGGCAAGAGCCGTGGCTTTCCTCTCCCATTTCAGCCTCATGAGTAGAAAAACGCATATGGCTGGTTTTAAAGCGTAAATATACCTTTACAGGAGTAAGGGCCTGTTCACATCAGCGTTGGCTTTCCGTTCCGGGGTTCCGTCGGAGGTTTTCGTCGGGTGAACCCCGCAACGGAAAGTCAAACAAACCACTGCTTCAGTTTCTAATTGCTAATAGTTTCTGTTAGTCACCATTCTGGCAGGTTTCCGTTTTAACGACGGAATCAATAACGCAGTCGAAAACTGGTGTAGAAAAGTACGAAATTCCCCCCTTGCACTTTAAAAATGGTGCCATTTCTGAAAGCTGCAGCCACGGTACTTACGAAAGAGCGCACAGTTCATACAGAAGACAGCCCAGGGACCATATATCCGACTTCTCATTGTAGGACATTCTGTTCATCTGCTCCTAGACAAGATAAGGAAAGCATTAAAATGGTAACTAAGCTTTTAAACCACTTTGTAAATGTCATAGTGACAGGTCAGAAGTTTTAATCGGTAGGGGTCCGAGTACGGAGACCCCCATCAATCGATAAAACAAAGTGGAGAAGCGCTCGGGCGAGTGCTGGGCTGCTTTGCTTTGTTTTCGGTTAGTCTTTACTTGGAAAGCCGATCAGAATCTAAGCGGTACAGCGTTCACCCAAATGCTTCGTTTTAGCGAGCGATTGGAGGGGGGGGGGGGGGTCTCAGTGCTCCGACCTCCAACGTTCAAAACTTGACATGTCAAAAGATTTTTTTAAACGTTTAGTTACCCTTTAACACGACACATATTTAGCGTACACAACGGTCCAACAGATTTCTAGATGTGGGGATTGCGACATGTATTCATACAGAAAAGAGTCAGTTTAGAAAATCTTATGGTCTAGTAAGAACCCGTAGATCACCAACAGGCATTAATATACAGGATTTCTGACAATCCAGAATTCTACTGTACAGCACCGATCTCCCGCAGGTCTGGCACCCTTTTGTGGGCTTAGTAGAATGCCAGGCCAATAATAGTGCAAGGCTAATGGCCTATTACCGTAATAATGTTTGCAGACCATCCCACGATTGGTTATTTCTTAGATCATGCTCACAGAGCATGCAGTTAGTGGGTTAGAACTGGAGGGTGAAGACATGGGTGAGCAGGATCAGGTAAGTAGCTGGGTTAATGTAGTTAGGGGCAGTAGAAAGGGGTCAAAGACAAGGAAGGCCGATCCGGTTTCTGGTATTCCAAGCAAAATTGCCAGGTTGGGTGATGATGCGAGGGTGTCAGTCTCAGAAAAGGCAGCCCTAGTGGATACTGATCTCCCTAACAGCCGGGAGAACAGCCCAGCTAGTAGTCGGCGGGATGGTAATGCAGGCAAGCCAAGACAATTGATAGTCGTAGGGGATACTATAATCAGGAAGACGGATAGAATTATTTGTCGCCAAGACCGCCTCAACCGAATGGTTTGCTGTCTCCCTGGTGCCAGGGTTCGGCATGTGGTGGAACGGGTGGACAAATTGCTGGGAGGGGCTGGTGATGATCCAGCTGTCGTGGTCCATGTCGGTACCAACGACAGAATAAATGGTAGGTGGAGGAGCCTTAAGAATAATTTTAAAGAACTAGGCTACAAGCTGAAGGGAAGGACCTCCAAGGTTGTATTCTCAGGAATACTGCCTGTGCCATGCGCATCACAGGAAAGACAGCGGGAGCTTAGGGAGTTAAATGCATGGCTGAAGTCTTGGTGTAGAGGAGAAGGATTTGGGTTCCTAGAGCACTGGGCTGACTTTTCATTGGGGTACAAACTGTATTCTGCAGATGATTTGCACCTAAATGGAAGGGGGTCCGCTGTGCTGGGGGAGAGAATTCTAGCTGGGGTGGCGGAGTTTTTAAACTAGGGCTGAGGAGGGAGGTCAATGTAGAAAAAAAAGGGGTAGCCAGGTTAGAGAGGGGTCAGACTATATTGGTGGGGGGAGAAACAGAATGTGGGGAGAGGACTAGACAACAAGATAAGGAGATCCTTTCGTTACAAAACATCAGTGTAAATAAAAAGGACCGATTAATGTCAAATCACATTTCTGATAATAAAAGTGAAAAACTGACAGGCAAGTTAAAGTGTATGTTCACAAATGCCAGAAGTCTAGCAAGCAAAATGGGGGAGCTGGAGGCCTTGATACTGGAAGAAAATATAGATATAGTTGGTGTTGCTGAAACATGGCTGGACTCTTCACATGACTGGGCTGTAAATCTACAGGGTTTTACACTTTTTCGTAAAGACAGGACAAATAGGAAAGGTGGTGGTGTATGTCTGTATGTGAGAAGTGATATGAAGGCGAGTGTGAAAGAGACAATAGTGGGTGAAGACTGTGAGGAGGTTGAAACCTTGTGGGTGGAACTAGAAAGGGAGGTGATCACTGAAAAAATTACTTTTGGTGTAATCTATAGACCCCCCAATATAACTGAGGAGATGGAAGGTCAGATATATAAACAGATGGAGCGGGCTGCACAGGCGGGTACTGTAGTGATAATGGGAGATTTTAATTTCCGGGATATTAATTGGTGTCATGGTTCGGCTTCAACTGCAAAGGGGAGACATTTCCTCAACCTGTTGCAGGAAAATTTTATGGGCCAGTTTGTGGAAGACCCGACTAGAGGTGAAGCTCTGTTGGATCTGGTCATTTCTAATAATGCAGATCTTGTTGGGAATGTCAATGTTCGTGAAAACCTCGGTAACAGTGATCATAATATAGTTACATTTTACCTATACTGTAAAAAACAAACGCAGGCTGGGAGGGCAAAAACATTTAATTTTAAGAAAGCCAATTTCCCCAGGATGAGGGCTGCAATTCAGGATATGGACTGGGAAGAACTAATGTCAAATAATGGAACAAATGATAAATGGGAGATTTTCAAATCTACTTTGAGTTATTATAGTGCAAAATTTATTCCTACAGGTAATAAGTATAAACGACTCAAATTAAACCCCACATGGCTTACACCTTCTGTGAAAGGGGCAATACATGACAAAAAAAGGGCATTTAAAAAATACAAATCTGAGGGTACAGCTGTAGCCTTTGTAAAATATAAAGAGCTTAATAAAATCTGTAAAAATGTAATAAAATTAGCAAAAATACAAAATGAAAGGCAGGTGGCCAAGGATAGTAAAACAAATCCTAAAAAATTCTTCAAGCATATAAATGCAAAAAAGCCAAGGTCTGAACATGTAGGACCCCTAGATAATGGTAATGGGGAGTTGATCACAGGGGATCAAGAGAAGGCAGAGTTACTAAATGGGTTCTTTAGCTCTGTATATACAACAGAAGAAAGAGCAGCTGATGTAGCCGGTGCCAGTGCTGTTAATATATCAGTTGATATACTGAATTGGATGAATGTAGAGATGGTCCAAGCTAAATTAAATAAAATAAATGTGCACAAGGCTCCGGGACCAGATGGGTTACACCCTAGAATTCTTAAAGAGCTTAGTTCAGTTATTTCTGTCCCCCTTTTCATAATATTCAGAGAATATCTAGTGACTGGTATAGTGCCAAGGGACTGGCGCAGGGCAAATGTGGTGCCTATTTTCAAAAAGGGCTCTAGGTCTTCCCCGGGTAATTATAGACCAGTAAGCTTAACATCCATCGTGGGGAAAATGTTTGAGGGGCTATTGAGGGACTATATACAGGATTATGTGACAATAAATAGCATTATAAGTGACAGCCAGCACGGTTTTACTAAGGACAGAAGTTGTCAAACTAACCTAATCTGTTTTTATGAAGAGGTGAGCAGAAGTCTAGACAGAGGGGCCGCTGTGGATTTAGTGTTTTTAGACTTTGCAAAGGCATTTGACACTGTCCCCCATAGACGCCTAATGGGTAAATTAAGGACTATAGGTTTAGAAAATATAGTTTGTAATTGGATTGAGAATTGGCTCAAGGACCGTATCCAGAGGGTTGTGGTCAATGATTCCTTCTCTGAATGGTCCCCGGTTATAAGTGGTGTACCCCAGGGTTCAGTGCTGGGACCACTATTATTCAACTTATTTATTAATGATATAGAGGAAGGGATTAATAGCACTATTTCTATTTTTGCAGATGACACCAAGCTATGCAATATAGTTCAGACTATGGAAGATGTTCATGAATTACAGGCAGATTTAAACAAACTAAGTGTTTGGGCGTCCACTTGGCAAATGAAGTTTAATGTAGATAAATGTAAAGTTATGCATCTTGGTACCAACAACCTGCATGCATCATATGTCCTAGGGGGCGCTACACTGGCGGATTCACTTGTTGAGAAGGATCTGGGTGTACTTGTAAATCATAAACTCAATAACAGCATGCAGTGTCAATCAGCTGCTTCAAAGGCCAGCAGGATATTGTCGTGTATTAAAAGAGGCATGGACTCGCGGGACAGGGATGTAATAATGCCACTTTACAAAGCATTAGTGAGGCCTCATCTAGAATATGCAGTTCAGTTCTGGGCTCCAGTTCATAGAAAGGATGCCCTGGAGTTGGAAAAAATACAAAGAAGAGCAACGAAGCTAATAAGGGGCATGGAGAATTTAAGTTATGAGGAAAGATTGAAAGAATTAAACCTATTTAGCCTTGAAAAAAGAAGACTAAGGGGGGACATGATTAACTTATATAAATATATTAATGGCACATACAAAAAATATGGTGAAATCCTGTTCCTTGTAAAACCCCCTCAAAAAACAAGGGGGCACTCCCTCCGTCTGGAGAAAAAAAGGTTCAAGCTGCAGAGGCGACAAGGCTTCTTTACAGTGAGAACTGTGAATTTATGGAATAGCCTACCGCAGGAGCTGGTCACAGCAGGGACAGTAGATGGCTTTAAAAAAGGGTTAGATAATTTCCTAGAACAAAAAAATATTAGCTCCTATGTGTAGAAATTTTTCCTTCCCTTTTCCCTTCCCTTGGTTGAACTTGATGGACATGTGTCTTTTTTCAGCCGTACTAACTATGTAACTATGTAACTATGTAATGCTGTATCGGTCATAAATAAAGAAATGCTAATCACTTACAGGAGACATGTAATATGGGGTGCCAACAAACGTCTTGGCAAAACTAGTGTCATGGTGCAATATTCTCGCTAAACCAAAGTCACCAAGTTTCACATTCTTCTTGGCATCGAGGAATATGTTGGCAGGTTTCAGATCCCGATGCAGCACAGTATGACCGCCATCACTCCTTTTGTGGCAATCTTTTAGGGCTAAAGCAAGCTGTGCAAATACCCGCAGTATGAAGTCTTCTTCTAAATACTGCCTGAGGGGAACAAAAGGTACGAAGGCGACAATATTAGTACAGATAATGTACCCAAAGCTAATTGGTCAGCTTAACATGCTGCTCTATGTAAGGCAGATTAACCCTATACACTGGTGCTTTTTTTTTTTTTTTTTTTTATAAAAAAACCAAAAACAAATAAATCCAAAAATACACATGCAGCGAAGAGTCAGAATGCATGCAGCAGGAGAATCTACCGGACAGAAGAGCGCAGCATGCAGCAGGAGAATCTGCCGGACAGAAGAGCGCAGCATGCAGCAGGAGAATCTGCCGGACAGAAGAGCGCAGCATGCAGCAGGAGAATCTGCCGGACAGAAGAGCGCAGCATGCAGCAGGAGAATCTGCCGGACAGAAGAGCGCAGCATGCAGCAGGAGAATCTACCGGACAGAAGAGCGCAGCATGCAGCAGGAGAATCTACCGGACAGAAGAGCGCAGCATGCAGCAGGAGAATCTGCCGGACAGAAGAGCGCAGCATGCAGCAGGAGAATCTGCCGGACAGAAGAGCGCAGCATGCAGCAGGAGAATCTACCGGACAGAAGAGCGCAGCATGCAGCAGGAGAATCTGCCGGACAGAAGAGCGCAGCATGCAGCAGGAGAATCTGCCGGACAGAAGAGCGCAGCATGCAGCAGGAGAATCTGCCGGACAGAAGAGCGCAGCATGCAGCAGGAGAATCTGCCGGACAGAAGAGCGCAGCATGCAGCAGGAGAATCTGCCGGACAGAAGAGCGCAGCATGCAGCAGGAGAATCTGCCGGACAGAAGAGCGCAGCATGCAGCAGGAGAATCTGCCGGACAGAAGAGCGCAACATGCAGCAGGAGAATCTGCCGGACAGAAGAGCGCAGCATGCAGCAGGAGAATCTGCCGGACAGAAGAGCGCAGCATGCAGCAGGAGAATCTGCCGGACAGAAGAGCGCAGCATGCAGCAGGAGAATCTGCCGGACAGAAGAGCGCAGCATGCAGCAGGAGAATCTGCCGGACAGAAGAGCGCAGCATGCAGCAGGAGAATCTGCCGGACAGAAGAGCGCAGCATGCAGCAGGAGAATCTACCGGACAGAAGAGCGCAGCATGCAGCAGGAGAATCTGCCGGACAGAAGAGCGCAGCATGCAGCAGGAGAATCTGCCGGACAGAAGAGCGCAGCATGCAGCAGGAGAATCTGCCGGACAGAAGAGCGCAGCATGCA
Source organism: Rhinoderma darwinii (assembly GCF_050947455.1). Taxonomy (NCBI): domain Eukaryota; kingdom Metazoa; phylum Chordata; class Amphibia; order Anura; family Rhinodermatidae; genus Rhinoderma; species Rhinoderma darwinii. The sequence continues at coordinate 388,227,651 of NC_134690.1, forward strand.
GCAGGAGAATCTGCCGGACAGAAGAGCGCAGCATGCAGCAGGAGAATCTGCCGGACAGAAGAGCGCAGCATGCAGCAGGAGAATCTGCCGGACAGAAGAGCGCAACATGCAGCAGGAGAATCTGCCGGACAGAAGAGCGCAGCATGCAGCGCTATTTTGTCAAGCAAAATTACGCAAACTCTGAGAAACCCATTAAAGTCAATGGGATCCGGTGCTTCAGTTTTCTCTGTTCCGATTACATAACAGAAAATTGGAGAAGCGAGCGCAGATGTGAACAGAGCCTAAAGGCCCTTTTACACCGGCCGATTAACGAGACCTCTGGTAGCTGAAGAGATTTAACGGCGCCCTGCTCTGTTTATTTATTCTGATGCAGCGCCGTAAAAAAGGCTACTGCATCAGAATAAAGCCAGTTACTGGCTGTAGGGATGCACGGTGCATCGAAACTTTGATACTGTTTCAATACTGTGCATCCCCAAACGGTTCGATACCGCTATTTCCTGTATTTCGATACTTAGCTGTGTGGCCGAACAGCTCAGTATTGTAACACATGAATGTATGAGAGCGGGGCTGCGGCCATGTAATACAGCCAGTGCCCCGCTCCCGAGTCCTGACATAGGCGCGCGGGGGTCAGCATGATGTGATGCGGCCAGCGCTGCACTAATGATCTGCGGCACTGAAGACAGAACATGGCGAGCGCACTACAAAACACCCACATATTCTGTCCTCCGTGCCTGAACCGCCGCTCATTAGTGCAACGCCGGCCGCATCACCTCATGTCAGGAGCGGGTCAATGACTATTACACAGCCGCAGCCCCGCTCTTTAACGGCGGAGATCAGAGAAACCTCTCATCTCCACCGCTATTCCCCTGAATGCTGCCATCAAAGCGGACTGCAGCATTCAGGGGAAAATGAGAAGGGGGAGATGCCCATGGATCGCGTCACAGGGAATTCCTGTGACGCGATCGAGAGACATACCATATATGGGCAGACAGCCCAGGGTCTATTGACGGACCCCAGGGCTGTCTTACCATATTTCCTGTTAGGGCATACTGAGGTATAACCTAACTGCTGCCTGTTTGCTATCTGTCCACAGGCTAATGTACTGGCACATATCTGATATATGTCAGTACATTTAGGCTATGTTCACACGGAGTATTTTGCAGGAGGAATATCTGCCTCAAAATTCCGTTTGGAAGTTTGAGGCAGATTTTCCTCTCCCTGCACGCCGATTTTCGCACCGTTTTTCGCCCGCGGCCATTGAGCGCCGCGGGCATAAAACACCGCGAAATACGCTTTCTCTGCCTCCCATTGAAGTCAATGGGAGGTCAGAGGCGTAAACGCCCGAAGATAGGGCATGTCGCTTCTTTTTCCCGCGAGGCAGTTTTACTGCTCGCGGGAAAAAGACGCGACGCCTCCCATTGAAATCAATGGGAGGCATTTTAGGGCCGTTTTTTGCGACGCGGTTACCGCGTCAAAAAAAATCTGCAAAATACTCCGTGTGAACATAGCCTAAAGTATTGTTAAATTTAAAAAAAATACACATACACCTTTTTTACAATAAACATTAAAATAAGTCTCAATACATAAAACCTACACATTCAGTAATGGCGCGCACAACAATGTTTTTGCATCATTTATGAGGTGTACGCTGTAAAAAAATGAGATAAACACGGCTTTCTATCACTTATTAATGTGAGGCGCGAGGTGCGATGAATTTAACCTCCATGTTCCTCATATTAATAGTAATTAACCCCCTCATGTACCTCACAAATTAACCCATTATGACTGAGAAACATGATGGGATTAATTACTATTAATGTGAGGCGCATTCAAAATTCATCACACGTCGCGCCTCACATCAGAAAACGGAAGAACTTTTTTTTTTTTATTACTGTTGGCAAAGAATCGAAATCTCAATACTAAACGAAGTATTGGTATCGAAGTCCAAATTCTGGTATTGTGACATCCCTAACTGGCCGCCGAAAAAACAACTATGGGCGGTCGCTAACAGGTTAAATCTGTGCAGTTTGTGCTCTGCCAGGACCTCCCGCTTACAACAGAAGCTGCCAGGACCTCCCGCTTACAACAGAAGCTGCCAGGACCTCCCGCTTACAACAGAAGCTGCCAGGACCGCCTCCTCTGCGCCAACAGTATCGCCTGCCTCCTGCGCACTTCTTGTGGCGGCTAAGCTCAGGGGAGGGTGTTTACTGCAAGTCTGTCCCCAATAATAAGAGGGCACGGTGATGGGGCACGGTGGGGTTTTCTGGCTTTCATAAATGACGGTGTCTGTACCATATCAAATAAATATTGCCCATAGGAAACGTACAGTAATTTTCTTTTATGGTTTTAATTACTGGTGCATCTTATAGTTTGACAAATCCGTTTTTTCAGTTGTATCCTCATCCTCTAGCTGGGGCTACATAATACACAGCTAAATCCTATTACATGGCTGTTAAAACAATATTCTCTCAAGTATAGTTGAGGCTTCTGGCCGGAGGGGAGGAGATTATACACCCGACTCGCGCTTCGACAGTGTGTTACCGATTACGATGTATTGAGGAATTCAATCGCCATGTTTGAGATTGCTTTCGGCCGATTAAGATAAAATAAAGGAATTGTTTTTCCCATAGCATTCTGTGGACCAGCAAAACTGACTTGCTCACCCCCGAATGGATCTGACCGCAAGACTCCACTTTGCCATTCAGATCCTATATAGAATTAGCAACCCCCCCCCCCCCCCGTATAGTTGGTATCTCCCAAACAAGAGAACCGCGCCAGATTTGAACATCACTTTTCTATATCAAAAATGAAACTGGTGTCCTGTAATTTGGAGAGAAATACGATGTTTTGCTAATACTTGGATGAAATAACAAGATTTTCCTATACATCGGTCATTGTGTTTTTCAAAGAACCATTTGGTCCTTTAACCTCTTCCCAACTGCTCACTGTTTTGATGGCGGGACGTGCAGATCCCCAGTCTACAGCGTTGTCTTTTGGCGTCGCTGTAGAAGAGTCTGATGAGAACGCATTCTCAAACCAGCTGCCTTTTGAGTACAGCTGAAAAAGTCCAACCCCAGCTGTTTAACCCTTTGATCGCAGCAGTCTGACGGCAGCATGATCAAAGTGGACGCCACTCTTCATTCTCGTAACCCGGAAACCTGGTAATTCAATTGGAGACTGGGGGAACCCTCTGCAGTCAGAGGGTTCTACCACCAAAACACGCAGAAAAAAATGAATTACAATTTCTCCCGCATAAAACAAGGCTTCATACAGCCAAGTCAAAATCTAGATGGTCATTAAGGGGTTAAGATTTCCCCATGGTTAGATTAAAGGCATTGCGATGCGAGTGACTCCATTGTATGTATCGGTTCTATACAATCTATCGCTTCCCATTTTCGGTAAAGATGTCCATAGTCTAGATAAAGCAGCGCATACCTCTCCTTGGTACATTTCGAGATGAGGCTGGCCAGGTCTCCTCCCTCACAGTACTCCATGACGATATAAAGTGTAGTATTTGTTCGATCTATGATACGGTCATAGTAGCGCACAATGTTGGGGTGTTTCAGTTCCCGTAACAAGTTCACTTCAGACACCAGCATTTGCTTCTCAGTCTCACTCATGGTGCCATAGTCCAGCTCTTTCCACACAAGCACCTGCAAGATACACAATCAGGTTAAACACAACCAAGACCTTTCTCACAACCACTAGGATTGTTTATATTGTCACTGCCTGCAAGCAGCGGACCTGTAGTTGGGGGTGCACGGTTGGGTCTGGGCTGCTCAACTATGACTCAATGTAGCCCCAAAATACGGGAGAAGTCGTCATCGTCCGCTTATACATAGCAGACAACTGAGTGACAATAACAGGACAATACACAGACTTAACCCGTTAGTGACCGCTAATACACCTTTTAACAGCGGCCACTAACGGGCTTTATTCTGATGCATAAGCTTTTACGTCGCTGCATCAGAATAAAGTAAACAGAGCAGCGAGCCGTCAAATCTCCCTGCTCTCAGCTGCCAGATGTAGCTGAGGGCTGGGCGCGTCCCTGCTCTGCCGTGTGAGATCGATATAAGTATCGATCTCACCAGTTTAACCCTTCAGATGCGGTGCTAAATAGCGAGCACCGCATCGGAGTGGTTTTGGAGAGAGAGGGAGGGAGCTCCCTCTCATCCCACCGACAAGATCGCCGAGCGTCTGTGTCTCCGATGGCAGCCGGGGGCCTAATAAAGGCCCCCAGGTCTGCCTGTAATGAATGCCTGCTAGGCTATGCCGCAGGCATGACCTAGCAGATGCCTGTCCGTTTTAAAAGGACAGGCAGTAATACACTGCAATACAAAAGTACTGCAGTGTATTATAATAGCGATCGGAGCATCACATATTAAAGTCCCCTAGTGGGACTAGTAAAAAAAAAACAAAAAAAAAAACACACTTTTTCCCCTTACAAAATGCTTTACTATTAAAAGAACAAAAGTAAAAAAGTTACGCATATTTGGTATCGCCGCGTCCATAACGACCGACTATAAATCTAGAACATTTAACCCGCACAGTGAATGCCGTAAAAAATTAAATAAAAAACGATGGAAAAATTGCTGTTTTCTGTGAATCCTGACTTAAAAAAAAAATGTGATAAAAAGTGATCAAAAAGTCACACCTACTCCAAAATGGTACCAATAAAAACTACAAGTCTTCCCGCAAAAAAATGGTGCTATTAAAAAATACAACTTGTCCCGCAAAAAACAAGACCTTATACAGCCATGTTTTTTATTTTGAAAAACAATCATTTTTGAGCAAGTTATGAACAATTTTAGATTTATGCTAGTTTCTTAATTACCAACTGGGCGTTGTACAGAGGAGTGTATGACACTGACCAATCAGTGACCAATCAGCGTCATACACTTCTCATAACACTCGTTGCCAATAATTACCCTTTGTAAACAGGGCAGCGATCAGCAGATGAACAAGCAAACGCTCATTCACCTGCTGGTCGTATCGTTTTAAAAAGTAAATTATTGTTGTCGGCAGCACATCTCCCGATGTAAACAGGGAGACGCTCGGCCGACATGATAATAATGGATGGGGATGAGCAACCGGAGTAACGACAGCTCGTCCCCATCCATAGCTCCGTGTGCCAGGAGAAAAGGAGCGCCGAACAACGAGATCTTGCTGATCGGCGCTCCCAGCACCGTCAGATTATTGGCCGGTGTAAAAGGGCCGTTATTGGATGTCAGCTGAAGGAAGAAGAAAATCGCAAGAAAGATGCAGAAGACATGCAGCCCTCCTGTAGCAGACTTCATGCAACTCAACGCCACTCAGGCCCGGGCTGGCTGATAAATTCTGCCACACAGAGCTATCAATGGATCTGCCATCTGTGACAAGGCAGCAGACCTCAAAGTCACACTAACATACAAAGCTGAATGGTAGACGGCGACTTTGGCTCCGTGGCCTCTGGCATAGGCCAGTCATGTGATCAAAGTAGAGCGTTCTGGCCGTTACACTAAGCTGTGCAACCATTCAGCCGCGCTACAATAGATGTGAATGAGAAGAGTCGTGTACACAACTGTCTGGGCTATCAATCACATACAGAAATATGGATCAAGGTAGTCACTTAAATTAACTTTTTACTTCGATTTATAAACGGGGTCTTCTAAGCCATACGTGTCCCAGGGGTCAGACAACACTGATAACTAACAAAGGAGCTGTATGTAAACTCAGAAGAAACAAGGACATCTCAGTACAGTCTATGGGCCAACCCGGTGTCTGCCAAGTGAAAGGGCACCAAGAAAGGGACTAGGATATGTCACCCATCACTCATTGGCGAGGGTCCAACTGATTCAACTAACTGGCAGTTCTTGAAGCGGAGAGCAGCCACTAGTGGACAAGCAGGGTACAACGTTCACAAGACAGCTGCACCCCCACCAATCCGAGTTATAAATCATACTATGAATGTGCCATAAATGCAACTTTTTTGATCCCACAGCACTCCGTGTTTCAAGGGTGCGTGAGTAGGCTTCCACAACAACGTATAAAAAAATGGGAACTGAGCACTCCAAGGTATTATGCAATAAGTGTTATTTTATTTCACATATAGCGAAAAGTAGTAATCCAAAAATAGGTTTAACGTTTCGGTCTATACATCCGACCTTCTTCAGACACGGATTAAGTCCGTGGATGAGGATATGCGGCGCTTGCGACCTCGGTAGCTCTTGGGTAACGGCGCTGTTTTGTGCAATAAATGCAGCTTGCAGACAAAATCCAGGACACCCAGTCAAATACAGATTTTCGTATATCCATAGAGCTCACACCCCTTAGTCACTGCTCAGATTTCTACTGTAGATAATCTGGCAACATTCTCAGCAGGATCATTGATTTGTATGGAGTTTTGCTCAGAATGTGGTCAGATTTTCTACACTAGAAATCTGAGCAGTGACCATAGAGAGCTCTCCAATCTGTCAACCCTGTATCTGACACATCAGAAGATGATTGACAGGATTCAGCAGATTTGCCAGAGACCACGATCAGGTAGCCACAGACCGTGGGAGACTTATAAAAACTAGTGTATAGCAAATGACAGAAAGTGCCCATATAAACCAATCAGACACGACCTTTCGTGTTCCAGAGAGCATTTGAAAAATGTAAGCAGTGACCTGATTGGTTGCTATGGGCAATTACTTTATCTTTCCTTCGCAAGAAGTTGCAGATAAGAACATCCACGGGTGCGCTGCTCGGTGCTGTCCAGGGTACAGCGCCCCTAGTGCCATTATTATGAAAATCTCTACTAAAGTCGTGCAAACTGGTTGCTCACATTGGTATCGTAGCGATAAACTCATACTGTACTTCTACCCCGTAGGACCAAACATACCCTGCCATCGGCTTTCCTACGGATCTTCTCACATTTCCCATAGGAGCCACAGCCTATCGTGTACAGGACCTCGTAGTCCTCCACCTTGGACGGCATGTTTCCCGACGTCTATTTGTGGTAGAATTCCCCCGTCACGGATTACGTTTCGGTTCGGAATAACTAAACACTGGAAAATTCCCGTCTCCACAGCCAAATCCAAACAGCACTAGAAACGGTTTAAACGTAGAGCCTTCGCAGTATTCTTCGCATTAATTGGCTATAGGCCTTAAGCTTCTTTACTGCTGATTGGCTAACAGCTCTTGGCATTCTATTAGCTGATTGGCCGTCGCAATCAATACAAAAATGCAACCTCCCAGCTGTTGTTAGCGTCAGCGGCTGAATGGGCGGGGCTTAGAGCTGGTTACCAAGCGATAGACGCCGCGCGATTAGGGAGCGGGTGTTTCCAACGGAAGTTTGGCTTAGGTCACGTGACCCCAGCTGTAGCCTAACAGCGCCCCCTATACCCGACAACTGGTACAGCAGGTGGGCAAGTTTGTAGTGACAGTTTGGTCAGTGGGATGTAAAGCGCCTGGCTGGTGTAGTTGGTAAACATGGAATAAACTGGTTATATTATGTGTAAAATTAAAGAGAACTTCCCTAAAGAATAATAAAAACAACAAGATCATTAACCCCTTAGTGACCAAGCTTGTTTGGACCTTAATGACCAAGCCAAATTTGTCAAATCTGGTATGTGTGACTTTATCAGAGAATAACTCTGTGAAAGTTTTGAATATCCAAGTAATTCTGACATTGTTTTTTCGTCACATGTTGTACTTTATTTTAGTGGTAAAAGTAGACTGATACGATTTGCGGAAATAACTTAAAAAATAGAAAAATTGAAGAAATTTTGTAAAAATTATCATTTTTCCCTATTTTTAACTGCAATATGTCACATATGTACACACATACTGTACAATTTTTTTTATTAAATATATATTTCCATCTCTTTACTCTATTTTGGCAGCACTTTTGAAAAAAAATAATAATTTTTGAGCAATTTAGAGGACTTACAAGTTAAGTAATAATTTTATAAATTTTGTAGTACATTTTGTTTTCCTGCACCAAGCCAGGTTTTCATAGGCTCATAGGTGTCAGAATGGTGGAAACCCCCACAAGTGACCCCATTTTGAAAACTAGACCCCTTAAGGTATTTATTAAGGGGTGTTGTAAGTATTTTGACCCCACAGTTTTTTTGTAAGAATTCATGCAAAGCAGGCATAAAAAAATATAATTTAACTTTTTTCATAAAAGTATCACTTTGAAGACCGATTTCTTTGTAAAGCGACCATGAGAATGAAGAAACACACCCAAAAATCTATCACCCTGTTTCTCCTGTTTTCAAAAATGCCCCCATTGTGACCCTAATGCGTTGCCTGGACACACGACAGGGCCCGAAAGGGAGGGAGCACCCGGAGGCTTTCAGGACTCATATTTTGCTTGAAAATGTTTTAGGCCCCACTGTACATTTGGAGAGGTTTTGAACTACCAGAACGATAGAAACTCCCCATAAACGACCCCATTTAGAAAACTAGACCCCTTAAGGTATTTATCTAGGGGTGTAGTGAGTATTTTGACCCCACAGTTTTTTGCTAAATTTAATGCATAGCAGGTGAAAAAAAATAAAAATTCACTTTTGTAATAAAAGTATCACTTTGAAGACCGATTTCTGTGTAAAGCGACTATAAGAATGAAGAAACACACGCCAAAATCTATCACCCTGTTTCTCCTGTTTTTAAAAATGCCCCCATTGTGACCCTAATGTGTTGCCTGGACACACAGCAGGGCCCGAAAGAAAGGGAGCACCCGGAGGCTTTCAGGACTCCTATTTTGCTTGAAAATGTTTTAGGCCCCACTGTACATTTGGAGAGGTTTTGAACTACCAGAACGATAGAAACTCCCCATAAACGACCCCATTTAGAAAACTAGACCCCTTAAGGTATTTATCTAGGGGTGTAGTGAGTATTTTGACCCCACAGTTTTTTGCTAAATTTAATGCATAGCAGGTGAAAAAAAATAAAAATTCACTTTTTTCATAAAAGTATCACTTTGAAGACCGATTTCTGTGTAAAGCGACCATAAGAATGAAGAAACACACCCCAAAATCTATCACCCTGTTTCTCCTGTTTTCAAAAATGCCCCCATTGTGACTCTAATGCATTGCCTGGACACACAGCAGGGCTTGAAAGGAAGGGAGCACCCAGAGGCTTTCAGGACTCATATTTTGCTTGAAAATGTTTTAGGCCCCACTGTATATTTGGAGAGGTTTTGAACTACCAGAACGATAGAAACTCCCCATAAACGACCCCATTTAGAAAACTAGACCCCTTAAGGTATTTATCTAGGGGTGTAGTGAGTATTTTGACCCCACAGTTTTTTGCTAAATTTAATGCATAGCAGGTGAAAAAAAAAAAAAATTCACTTTTTTAATAAAAGTATCACTTTGAAGACCGATTTCTGTGTAAAGCGACTATAAGAATGAAGAAACACACGCCAAAATCTATCACCCTGTTTCTCCTGTTTTCAAAAATGCCCCCATTGTGACCCTAATGTGTTGCCTGGACACACAGCAGGGCCCGAAAGAAAGGGAGCACCCGGTGGCTTTCAGGACTCCTATTTTGCTTGAAATTGTTTTAGGCCCCACTGTACATTTGGAGAGGTTTTGAACTACCAGAACGATAGAAACTCCCCATAAACGACCCCATTTAGAAAACTAGACCCCTTAAGGTATTTATCTAGGGGTGTAGTGAGTATTTTGACCCCACAGTTTTTTGCTAAATTTAATGCATAGCTGGTGAAATAAAATAAAAAAAACACTTTTTATATAAAAGTATCACTTTGAAGACCGATTTCTTTGTAAAGCGAACATGAAAATGAAGAAACACACCCCAAAATCTATCACCCTGTTTCTCCTGTTTTCAAAAATACTCTCATTGTTGCCATAATCTGCTTATTAGACCTGTGGCTGGGCCAAAAAGAGAGGGAGCACCCTTTGGCTTTCAGGGCACAATTGAATAAATTCTAGGCCCCATATCATGCATTTAGAGGCATTGAGCTGCCTGAACAAAAAAAAACCACGCAGAAATGACCCCATTTTAAAAACTAAACCCCTAAAGGTATTCATCTAGTGGTGTAGTGGGCATGCGGACCAAAAATGTTTTAAATGAGGAAATAATGGGTATCATTTCAGACACTATGGGTATATAATGTTTTCTTCAAGCTTTTATTACGGTTCCACATGAAATAGAGGAGACGTGGTAGAAGGTTATTTTGTTAGAAATACGCCACATTAATAAATTTGTGCGGCACAGAATAGAAGTGAAGCCGTGTATTCATAACGGATACATGTCGCTATAGACATATTTGCCTGTACTTATGACTATGTCTTGCTGAAGAAGCAGTTGGTGCCATTATGATGTCATTGTGGACAGAATTCTGTCCTAATATAAAATCAGTCAGAGAGGAAAAAATAAACTGTACTGGAGTGACGGGCAATATCTTCAAACAAATGGAGGAAAATGTATCCAACTATGTTGCAAACTCGAGTCTGTTCACTAGATAGAAGAACACCTGCAGGGCTGTCATGACAAGGATTTTTTTTTTCAGTGACTGGTTGTACAACGTCTCTTTAGCTCCATCAATCCTTATGAGGGACGAATGTGCCAAGTGGCGCGGTACACCATAACAGACCCCTGCCCGGCAAGGTAGGAACCGCTATGTGCACAAAACAACCAATCACCTACAGAATATATAGAGGGGCAGTGTCCAAAACCATCTATAGGAACAGTAAAGGATCACTAATCCCCAAAATGATGTCAGTATTTCCAGAAGAACCGTAACAAAGCCCATGGTGTATTGATAAGGAACAGCTCAATTATTAGAGATCCTCCAAATAAAAAAAAAAGATCATGCCCGTATCACGGTACAGAATTAGGAATGTAACAGCTGTATGTGGCAGGACATAGTCATAAGAACAGTCAAAATAAAAAAATTGTGGATGTGGGATTTTGTACTGGACAATTAATTCCAGCACTTGATCACCCACAAATAAATAAAAAAAATCATAAGGGGTAAAATTAGTTTCACGGTCTGAAAAAAATGTGCTCTACAACCTCTCCCACAAGAAATAATCCCTACTTGGAAAGCCCACGAACTAAAAAGAAAATATAAAGAAATTGACTCCCTAAAAAGGCCCCCAACCCATTATTTTTTTTTGTGTTAAATTCTAGTAATTTGCAACCGTGTGAAAGGTTTCGAAACAGGGATAGTTACAAAGGGCTGGTTTTGATGGACACATGGGGCAATAAAAGCGGGTATCCCTCCTCCTGCCATGCCTGCTACATACCCGACACCTTTTTTGGGGATATTTTTGGGTCTCAGTGGAGGGAATAGGGTGTAAAAAGTGGCGCTCTGAAAGCCTGCGCACATCCTCAGATTCGCAGGATTGTGCCGGTATAGTGGACTCAAAAAGGAGATGCTCAATGACCTTCTCCTGAAATTGAAGGAAAGTGAGCGTTCCTTGGGCTTTTTTGAAAATAACAAAACTGTTATAGGTAGCAACCTGGATGAGGTAGATTGCTACCTTTTTGTACCAGGCCTTATTTTTGCGCTTCACCAGGTAAGGCTGAAGCACCTGGTCGGAAAGGTCTACACCCCCCATAAATTTGTTGTAGTCTGTTACACAGACAGGTTTCTGCTTTGCAGTGGTAGCCCCCCTCTCCGTAATTGCCACAGTGGTGTCCGTGTGTACGGTGGACAGCATGTAGACATCCTTCTTGTCGGCCCACTTCACTGCAAGCAATTCCTGACTTGCAAGGGCCATGGATGTTCCCTTTCCCAAACGCCTGGACACCAACTGTTGTGGGAGTCCCACTCTGTTCTTCCGTACTGTCCCACAGGCCCCTGTATTTGCAGCATGGAGGGCTTTATAAAGGGCAACGCTGGTATAAAAATTGTCTGTATAGACGTGGTACCCCTTGTGCAGAAATGGCTCCATTAGGTTCCACACAATTTTGCCAGGGGTGCCAATAGTTTCTGGGCAGCCTGGGGTATAAATTTGGCAGTCCCTGCCTTCATAGATTTTGAAACCGCAGGTGTAACCCGTTGTGCTCTCGCAAACTTTGTACAATTTCACCCCATATCTGGCTCGTTTGGAAGGGATGAATTGACGAAAGGAAAGACGCCCTTTGAAGCTCATGAGCGATTCATCTACTGACAAATTTTTGTCAGGGGTGTACAACTTTAAAAATAAATCATTTAGAAGGGTGATTAATGGCCTTAATTTATTAAGCCGATCATAAGCTGGGTCACTTCTTGGGGGGACTTGGGAATTATCAGTAAAATGCATGAATCGCATTAGGGCCTCATAGCGGTTTCTGGACATCACTGCTGCAAATACAGGGGTAGCGTGGACAGCACTACAAGTCCAGTAGGACCGGACAGAGGGTTTTTTAACCAAACCCATATTGAGGGTAATGCCTAAAAATTTTTTTATTTCTGGGACACTTGTGGGGCTCCACATTCTGGAGTACATAGACGCAGGCTTTTGTAGAACAAACTGCCTAGCATACAGATTAGTCTGCTGGACTATCAAGTCTAGGACCGTATCACATATAAATAAATTAAAAAAATTATAGGGGGTAAAATTTTGGACGTCGACACTAATTCCTGGGGTCGCTTCAAATTGGGGTACTTGGGGGGAAAATGATAGTGCAGGATCCCACATCACGGGAGGGACTGCAACACTCGGCCCTGCACTTGACACCTCTACAGCGACTGACGTATCCACCACCATAGGACTATGGGGTTCAGCGGTGGAATTAGAATCGTCACTGTCACTGTCTGGAACAAATTCTGAAGCGGTGTCTGTTTCGCTTTCAGAAGTGTCGGAACATAGCAAGGCGTAGGCTTGCTCCGCGCTGTACATACGCTGAGACATATTTATAGATGTGTATGTATATATATATATATGCCCTATAAGTCCTAACCCTAAAGTAAACCTAAAATCCTAAAAACGAGACAAATTTTTTTTTTTTTTTTATATATATATTTCTTTTATATTTTTTTTTTTTTTATATAACAGACGTAAAATTAATTCTAAACGGCCCTAAACACGAACGCTAAACTAGCCCTAACCCTAAAGTAACGCTAAACTAACGGTAAACTAGCACTAACGCTAAACTAGAACTAACGCTAAACTAGCACTAACGCTAAACTAGCGCTGACGCTAATCTAGCGCTGACGCTAATATAGATTTGATATATTATATATATATATATGTGTGTGTATAAGAACGATGATTTTTTATCACTTTTTTTCTTTCTTCACAGCACAGGACTTAGACTGATTTCTCTCTCCTCTCAGAACAACTACAATGGGAGGAGAGAGAAACACAGCCCATGTCCTGGCTGTGTTTTGAAAATAACTGTCAGTGATCTCTGTGATAGGTTTTATCACAGAGATCACCTGATCAGGGACCAGTCACAACGGTCCCTGATTGTTGCTGTGCCAGATGACGACACAGGTAAGTTATGCAAAGCGCACTCGGGCGCCATTTTGGGGGGGGGGGAATTGGACCGTGGGGGGGGGATCGGACGGGGGGGGGGGATCGGACCGGGGGGGGGGATCGGACATGAAGGGGAATCGGACGGGGGGGGGGGGCGCACTATTTACCCGTTCTCTCTCCTCTCTAAGGAGTTATTCCATGAGAGGAGAGAGAAATGGCGATTATCCGCCGGTTTAGCGTGAACGCCGTGAAATAGCGATTCACGGCGATCACGTGACCAGAGACCACTCGTTATGGTCTCTGGTCGTTGCCCCGAACTCTCAGCTACCTCCGGTAGCTGAGAGAACGGAGCCCCGATCTTTAATTTCGGCGCTACTTTAGGCTAATGCGATCACGTTAAAAGGCGTCGCATTAGCCTAAAGCCCATTAGTGAGGAACGTAAAAAGGCGTACTGTTGGTCACTAAGGGGTTAAATATACATTTCTATTCATCTATTTCTTAGTTATAATTGGGATAGATGGGTGACCAGAAATATCTCAGGTTTTCTCAGACCATCACAAAATACCAACAGACTCCAGATCACTGAACGTTTATCATATTTCACGCCGTTCCCGTTGTCCGCAGCGGTAGGTTTGCCACCAAGCCCCGTCCTCATCATCGTAGGTCCCAACCGTCCCGGATCCAGCAGGACAGTCCTGGTTTTACACCATCGTCCAGGCGGTCTGAAAAATGCCCCTCGGTACTCTGGGCACCCCTGTCGCCAGCCATGCCCCCCAACGACAATATGTCAGTCCTGTGAGTGCCTGCGCCCAGCATGAGGCAGGGGCGTAGCTAGGGGGGCAGGCGGGGTATGTGCCCCGGGCGCAACACAGTGGTAGGGAAAGGGGGGCGCTGAAGAGCAGCTGATCGCTGCTGATAGGCGCCCCGTATGTCGGACACCTGCAGCAGCTTTAGGCTGTGTTCACACTGAGTTTTTTGCAGGAGGAAAATTCCTCCTGCAAAAACTGCTCCAGTAGGTTTTTGAACAGTGGTTTGACAAAAACTCGTCAAAACAGTCGTCGAGGTTTTTTTTTCCTCTTTCTGACCGATTGAAATGGGGTTTTGGAGGCGGAAACCGCCTCAAGATGGGTCATGACGCTTCTTTTTACCGCGACGCGTTTTCTTTTACTCGCGTTAAAAAAACTCGTCCAACTCCCATTGAAATCAATGGGAGGCATTTTCGGGTGGTTTTTGAGGAGTTTTTTGGCGCGGTTTCCGCATCAAAAAACTCAGTGTAAACACAGCCTTAGGAAGAGCCAGGAAATTACGGCGTTCTGACTGGGGTCTGTGACGGCCAGGGAGTGGACCAGTCCAGTCACCTGACCTCACATCAGTGACATGAGGTCCGATGAGACTCAGGTCAGGGGACAGGTCCACTCCCGTGCTGCAGCCTCCCAGCATCTAAAATGAGAAATAAAACAACTTTGCAACCGTTTTTTGTTTCTACTGCTCTTGTAGTTCTGTGTCTCCATGGTAACAGACTACAAACAAACCCTGTGTCGTCTGAGCCTGCAGTCATACCCCCTTCTATCTGTCCTTTACTGCTTGCTTACCTACCAAACGTGTTTTAGCATAAAATACGGGACAACTGGAAGGAAGTATGACTGCAGGATCAGACTGTGCAGGGTTTGTTTGTTGTCTGTTAACATGGAGATGCATAGTTTGCATAGGAGCTGTAGAAACAAAACGATAGGAAATTATTATTAAGAGGACAGTCAAACTTTTTGCAATCCAATTTTTTTTTCCTCCCAGGGATGAGCGCTGGATGTGGCCAACAACCGCTTATTTTCCTCTCTCCTTTTTTTCCCCCGTTTTTCGCTGCGCTTTTGGCCCGCGGCTATTGAATCTAAGGGTATGTGCACACACACTAATTACGTCCGTAAGTTACGGACGTATTTCGGCCGCAAGTACCGGACCGAACACAGTGCAGGGAGCCGGGCTCCTAGCATCATAGTTATGTACGATGCTAGGAGTCCCTGCCTCTCTGCAGGACAACTGTCCCGTACTGTAATCATGTTTTCAGTACGGGACAGCAGTTCCACGGAGAGGCAGGGACTCCTAGCATCGTACATATGTATGATGCTAGGAGCCCGGCTCCCTGCACTGAGTTCGGTCCACTACTTGCGGCCGAAATACGTCCGTCAATTACGGACGTAATTAGTGTATGTGCACATACCCTTATGCATGGACTGTGGGCAAAAATAGCTGCGTAAAACAATCAGAAACAAGTTGATTTTAACGGAAGGTCAGAGGTGGAAACCACGGCAAGAAAAGAATGCCACTTTTTTTCCCTATGAGCGGCCAAAAGCCGCCTGGGAAAAAAATGCATATGCCTCACATTGGAATCAATGGGGGGGGGGGGACGGACGGGGGGACGACGACGACGACGGGCGATTTCATCCATTTTTTGGTGCTGATTCTGTACATTAGAAATTTTAACTTTTTATTAAAAATGGCAACACTTTATTAACATAAAAACGGTAAACATTTAAAAATGTATTATGGGATTAGGTGAATCTGCTATTCTATTTATACAGATTATTTTAGGATGCTGGGATAGCTCCAATACTGTTCCTTGTAGTCCCTTACATGGAATATCCTGTAGATGGCAGCACTGACACACATTTTAACTTTCTGTACTATATTCAAATAAAGGGCTGCCGCATACAGATGTCTCAATGTCACATACATCTGGTAAGGAACACGTCCCCCTCACCTCTGTGTTGAGCAAAGCATGAATAGTCAACGATAACAACAACGTCGTCCTTCCCTTTAGGACCAGAAAATGATTTATTATTTGCATTCCGGTGGTTTTAAATATTTTATTTTTTGTTCAATGTAGTCGTATGAGGCTTTTTTTTTTTTGAGAGTTGTACTTTATGTAGATACCATTTTTGGCACATATACATAAGCCTAAGTTCACACTTCCGTTATTGTACATTTAGGACTCTTCCGTCGGAGGAAGGGGTGAACGGGAGTCCAAACGGAAAGAAGCGCTTCCGTTAGAATTACCATTGATTTCAAATGGTAATTCTTTTGTTTCAGATACATTCCATTTGTCTCCGTTCGCCGTTTTTTTGACGAAAGCAAAAGTGCAGTCTGCAGAACTTTTGCTTCGGTGAAAAAAAATGGAAACCCAGCGAACGGAAAGCATCTGAAACAAAAGCATTAAGGTATGTTCACACGGCCTATTTTCAGATGTAAGTCGGGCCTTTTACGCCTCGAATTACGCCTGAAAAGACGGCTCCATTACGCCTGCAAACATCTGCCCATTGCTTGCAATGGGTTTTACAATGTTTTGTTCAGACGAGGTGTAATTTTACGCGTCGAGGTCAAAAGACGGTGCGTAAAAAGACGCCCGCCTCAAAGAAGGGCAGGACACTTCTTGGGACGTTTTTGGAGCCGTTTTTCATTGACTCCATTGAAAAACAGCTCCAATTACGTCTGTAATGGACGCCGTGAAAAACGCGAGTACTTGCAAAAACGTCTGAAATTCAGGAGCTGTTTTCGCCTGAAAACAGCTCCGTAATTTCAGACGTAATTTGTTAAGACGTGTGAACACACCCTTACCATTGAAATCAATGGTAATTCTAACGAAAGCGATGCTTTCCGTTTGGACTCTTGTTTATCTCTTCCTCTGACGGAACAGAACTAAACGTACTATAACGGTAGTGTGAAAGGAAGAATTGAATGAAAGTTTATTTTTTGCTAAAATTATAAAAGAAAAAAAAATAATTCCACTGCAGTTTTTTTGTTTTTTTTGTGGCATACACCGATCATCATAAGATTCTATAAATATATCATCATTATCTATATACAAGTACAGGAATATGGTCAGACAGTCCTGGGTCCTTTCATGGACACGATCAAAGGGGGGGGGTCCACTCCTCATTCTTTACCTTTCAATGCCACGATCAGTGTTCATCATTAAAAGAGATCAGAGATTCTGTTGATCATTCTGTGTGCCCGCGCGATCAACAGGACAGGACAAGTATGCTCGTCCTGATGCGGCCACAGCCTTTCACTCAGGACAAGCATACTCCTGCTGTGTCATCAAGCAGTTAATATCAGAAGTATCGGTTATATCCCCCTAAACAGTTCATTCTGACATGATTGTAGGATCAGTAGAAAGCAGAACACATGTATTTAAGGCACATTACGGTTAAATGTCAGTATCTGCCACCGTGCCATGGTTAAAAAATGTTGGTCAATTTTTTTTTATTTAAACGCAAAATGCGAAGGCAGCCGAGCATCGCCTTGTAATCTTCATACAGACATTAGAAGGGTTAAAGAGCTCCGTGACATCCACAGCAGTCATATATATATATATATATATATATATATATATATATATATATATATATATATAGGATATTACTGATTCAACAAAGCTGTGCTCTTCTCGAGCTGCCACCATGTTGCAGTAACCACGCCAGCTTAGGACAGGACTACAGAGTGCCGAGTCAAGCAGCACATCAGAATAGTCTGTCCTCGAGCGCAACCCTCAATATCCTATCATATTCCAAACTGTCTCTGGAGATGACAATGCAGGAATTCTTCAATGGAAGTGTCATGGATTGGGGTTTCTATTACTGCCCATCTGCCTAATAGACCATGCTAAACATCGGCTGGACTCTGGAGTGGTGGAAACATCCTCTGGAGCAATGATTTGCAAGTCACCATTTGGCAGATTGATGAATGAATCCGAGTGAGTTGAATACAAGAACATTTCCTACCAAATTTGTAGTTTCAGTTAAAAGTTTGGTGGAGGAGGAATAATAGTCTTGGGCAGATTTAATGGTTTGGGCTGAGATCAAATGGTTCCACTGGAGGGAAAACTTAATGCCACGTGATACAATGACATTCCGGAGAATTGGTTAGTTTGGTGAAGGTTCTTCCCTACGTTGGCCTAAGACCTCTGATTTCTCCCTCTTTAGAACTACTTTGGACATCATAGCCTTACCTCACGCTTGCGGCTGAATGGACACCAATACGCGTAGCCAAATGTAGTGAAAACCTTCCTGGAAGACCAGCAGCAAAAGGGAGAAGCGGCTCCACATAAAGTCCACACTTAGATGGGCATATTGTTCCCACGTTTCACTGCTTGTCTTTTCGGGTGGACCGTATAGCACCATAAACTATTCATTCAGTGACATCGCAGTTTAAGGGCTCATGTACACGATCGTTTCTGTTTTGCGCACCGCAAAACACTGATCCTAGTGGTTTCCGTGTGCTATCTGTTTGTTTTGCGGACCCATACACGAGAATGGGTGAGATGGACCGCAAATACAGACAAGAATAGGACCTGCTCTATAATTTGGGGAACGAACACACGGATCCGAAAAAACCACTCACAATAAATGCTTCATGTCCATATGGTCATTGTCATCTTACAGCCGAGCATCCCAGAGAAATTTGGACAGTAATGTGGAGAGATCTTTTCACGGCTATGATAGCAGGACACATTTCTCTCAGATATATCTAAGGCTGGGTTCACATGGAGGTTTTTGCAGGAGGAAAATCTGCCTCAAAATTCCAAATGGAATTTTGAGGCAGATTTTCCTGTCTGCACGCCGATTTTCACTGCGTTTTTTATCCGCGGCCATTGAGCGCCGTGGGCATAAAACGCAGCGAAATACGCTTTCTCTGCCTCCCATTGACTGCCGAAGATGGGGCATGTCCTTCCTTTTTCCTGCGAGGCGCTTTTTCCGCTCGCGGGAAAAAAACCGCCTCCGCCTCCCATTAAAATCAATGGGGGGCATTTTTGGCCGTCTTTTGGCGCGTTTTGCAGCGCAGTTTCCGCCTAAAAAAAACGTGTAAAAAAACTCAGGAAAGCCGATGTATCAGAGTACGGGCTCATAGACTTTCTAGTGAGTCTGTACTCCGATACATTGATTTCCAGAAAAAGCTGAACAGACACAAAGCGGCTGAAGTCTCACACGAGCGCTTCTGCCGCTTCATTTTAGAGATTGGTGGGGGTCTCAGTCCTTGGACCCCCACCAATCAGAACTTCTGACATGTCACTACAACATGTCAGAAGTTTGTCAAACATTTAGTTTCCCTTTAAAGATCACCTTTCACCTCCCCATACATGTGCAGCTGAGTGCAGAATGTAATGGGGAGGGCTGCACAAACCCTGGGGCACTTTACATTTTTTACCTCCCACCGTTATTTAGATATCGGTGCCGTTATATTTGGCGCCCGATATTTAACTAACCCCCTGAACAGTCAACGGGGCGTGTACTGGCAAGGGGGCGTGTTACTATGGCTGTGACACTGTCCAATCAGATATGGACAGTGCCACAGCATGAGAGAGTGTGCGATTGCAGTCTTTTTATCCGAACAGGCAAGGGGGCGTGTCAGTGCTACATCAAAAACGGCCCGAAAATGCCTCCCGTTGATTTCAATGGGAGGCGGGGGCGGTTTTCTCCCGCGAGCTGTAAAACCGCCTCGCGGGAGAAAGAAACGACATGCCCTATCTTCGGGCGTTTACGCCTCTGACCTCACATTGAGTTCAATTGGAGGCAGAGAAAGCGTATTTTCGCGGCATTTATGCTCAATGGCCGCGGGCGAAAAACGCTGCAAAAATCGGCGTGCAGGGAGAGGAAAATCTGCCTCAAACTTCCAAACTGAATGTTGAGGCAGAAATTCCACCTGCAAAAAACTCATTGTGAACATAGCCTTAAAGTGCAGTCACACACAGCAGATTGTGTTGCAGTTTTTTTGCGACTGAAAAGAAGTTACATTAATCTGTATGGAACTTGCAGAAATCCATACACCTGCTGCAAAAACAACCCCATAGACTAATGGAACTTTTAGGGTATGTGCACACGAGAAGTGGCTTTTACGGCTGAAATGACAGACTGTTTTCAGGAGAAGTGTCCCGCATATAATGTATATAAGTGTCCCGCATATAATGTATATAAGTGTCCCGCATATAATGTATATAAGTGTCCCGCATATAATGTATATAAGTGTCCCGCATATAATGTATATAAGTGTCCCGCACATAATGTATATAAGTGTCCCGCACATAATGTATATAAGTGTCCCGCATATAATGTATATAAGTGTCCCGCATGTAATGTATATAAGTGTCCCGCATGTAATGTATATAAGTGTCCCGCATGTAATGTATATAAGTGTCCCGCATATAATGTATATAAGTGTCCCGAATGTAATGTATAGAAGTGTCCCGCATATAATGTATAGAAGTGTCCCGCATATAATGTATATAAGTGTCCCGCATATAATGTATAGAAGTGTCCCGCATATAATGTATATAAGTGTCCCGCATATAATGTATAGAAGTGTCCCGCATATAATGTATATAAGTGTCCTGCATATAATGTATAAGTGTCCTGCACTTCTTTTGACGAGGCTGTATTTTTACGCGTCGTCGTTTGACAGCTGTCAAACGACGACGCGTAAATGACAGGTTGTCTGCACAATACGTCGGCAAACCCATTCAAATGAATGGGCAGATGTTTGCCGACGTATTGTAGCCCTATTTTCAGACGTAAAACGAGGCACAATACGCCTCGTTTACGCCTGAAAATAGGTAGTGTGAACCCAGCCTTAGGGTATGTGCACACAACCTCTTTTCAGACGTAATGGAGGCATTTTACGTCTCGAATTACGCCTGAAAAGACGGCTCCAATACGTCGGCAATCATCTGCCCATTGCTTGCAATGGATCTTACGATGTTCTGTGCAGACGAACTGTCATTTTACGCGTCACTGTCAAAAGACGGTGCGTAAAATTACGACCGCGTCCAAGAAGTGCAGGACACTTCTTGGGACGTAATTGGAGCCGTTTTTCATGGACTCCAATGAAAACCAGCTCCAATTACGTCCGTAAAAGACGCCGCGAAAAACACGTGCACTTGTAAAAACATCTGAAATTCAGGAGCTGTTTTCTCCTGAAAACAGCTCTGTAATTTCAGACGTATTTGGCGTTGCCGTGTGAACATACCCTTACAATCACAGAAATTTCTGCACCAAAGTCTGCTGCGTATGACTCCAACCATAGGCCGTGTTCACACGTAGCATAAACACTGCAAAATTTGTCTTCGGACTTTCTGTGCGCAAATTCTGCCCAGTTTACAGTAGCAGCAAAGTGGATGAGATTTCAGCAAATCCACACGATACAGAAAAAAACGCACATAGGAAGTGCAGGATTGGACATGCTTTATGGATTTCCAATCCGCAGCATGTCAAATTATGTTGCGAAAACACAATTCCACAACGTGTGAATATAAGGTTATCCTACCGGTCACGGTCTCACTTACCTGAGCGATGCCATTCTGGTGATCCCGGCGTCCTCTACTAGGCCGCAATCGAAGCCTGAGCTGGCCATGACAACACGATAACTGGAACTGGCACCGGTGCAGGTATATGAGCCTCATTGATCAAAACTGTCTAATAAAAAAAAGGGGCCTTGTTGCCCATAGCAACCAATCAGTGCAGCTTTCCGTTTTCCACAGGAGTTTAGCCCCTTAAGGACAGAGACATTTTTTTTATTTTTTATTTTCCACTCCCCGCCTTCCAAGAGCCAAGTAGCCCATAGAAATGAATGGGTCTGTAATTACGGATGAAAAATATGGTTGTGTGCATGGGGCCTAAGAATTCCCTTATACCTGAGGCGGCATCAGAACACACAAGGGGGGATCTGAGGGGTAAACGTACAGCAACAGGGAGAACGTTTTATTGGTACAGAAAAGTGGTAATGCTTTAGGGTATGTGCACACACACTAATTACGGACGTAATTCGGGCATTTTTGCCCCGAATTATGTCCGAAAATAGCGCCTCAATAGCGCTGACAAACATCTGCCCATTAAAAGCAATGGGCAGACGTTTGTCTGTTCACACGAGGTGTAATTTACGCGCCGCTGTCAAATGACGGCGCATAGACGCCCGCGTCAAAGAAGTGACCTGTCACTTCTTTGGCCGTAATTGGAGCCGTTATTCATTGACTCCAATGAATAGCAGCGCCAATTACGTCCGTAATGGACGCGGCGTTCAAGCGCCTGCACATGCCGTTACGGCTGAAATTACGGGGATGTTTTCAGGCTGAAACATCCCCGTAATTTCATCCGTTACGGACGCCCTCGTGTGAACATAACCTTACCTTAACGGGGTATTTCTAGAATCGACAATTAACCCTCTGTTTCTCCTCACTGCGGTCCAGTGAACGGAGTGGCGGTCGAACATGCGCTCACCTGTTTCCATCAGTCCCATACATTAAATGGAGCAGCGAGTGCCATTCTCACAAATTGGCAAGACCCCAAAGACTTTAGACAATTGTCACCTATTACGTGGATAGGTCGATTCTGAGACAACCACTTTAAAGCGAACCAATCACCAGGAAGGTGTTGTTTTATTTAATTGGTAAAGAATTAGCCACCACATTAAAAAAAATAAAAAAATTATACATTTTATTTTTAAATATATTTTTTTTTTAAAAGTGTTTTTAAGGAATGCTCTTTATGAAAATAGGCGACTTTCACCTCTGGAGTTCGTGCGTGCCTCCACTCTGTTCCCATTATGCCCAGCACCGCAGACATCGCATTCCCGCAAACCATAGACTGAACCCGTGAGATCTCGCGGCTTTGACTAAAGAAGCGATGGTCATTTTATATTTTGATCCAATTCCATGTCTATGACATGACGGCTTGTGGTAATGCGTCTTCAGCAGCGCTGGCCATGATGGGAACCAACAGTGAGGATGCGTGCACCGACTCCAGAGGTTATAATGTCGCTTGTTTGCACAATAGACACACTCCTTAAAAACACTTTTTCTTTTTACGTTTTCTTTGTTATATTTAGAAAATGATTGCTTTGTGGGAGTTAACGTTATCAATTATAAACAGGGGGCCTCTCGTACTGATGGTTCCTTTCATAGGGGTCACCCAGGATTGGGAAAAAAATATATATATCTTTTTTCAAGAACAGCACCTCTTTTGTTCACAGGCTGTGTCAGGTACTGCAGCTTACCCCCGTTCAACAATAGAAAGGTTAGGCTTCAGGTGCAGAAATCTAAGCAGATGAATCGACACCATTTTTTTGCCATAACTGAATTGGCATAGTGGCAGAATTATTATCAGTTCAGGACTATAGATTTATTATGGGCCTTAAGCAGATGGCACAGATTATACTTTGCAGGAACCAGAAACAAATGAATAAAATCTGTGAATAGAGCTCGGCCATGTCGGTGCTCTATAAACCAAGGACAATCGTATAAGGTTATTACTATTATTGTGGGACAACGTGTATGTTCTGTCCCTGGCCTGGCAGCAGCTGTGCAGACGTAATGTTCAGATTTCCCCTTAGGGCTACTTCACCGCGGCGTTCCTCACCTGACATTTTATTACCAAAGACAGAATTGGATCCCAGCAGGAGGTAGACGGGAAATAATTCTCTTTTCTTCCGAGAGCCATACGTGTCAATGAGTCCTGGCCTTGATGGCGGACATTGGAAAAGATATAGCATTAAAAAATAAAAAGGGAGCAAATATTAAACATAACAGGGAGTTGATATAGTTTTTGTTTTATATAAAACTACTTCTATTTTCTGTCACAACATACAGCATGAATCCAATTGTGAGCAGCCCTTTACAGAATCCTTCTAGTCACATCATATAGATTTAGTCATTCGTCACACGATATGCAGATACAAACGCGGTAATGCCGAAAAGTAAAACACGATGGCATCACATATATACAAAACAGAATAGAAAACCTATTATAAAAAGAAACCGCAGTTAACAAAATAAGATTTATTTTTTTTTTTTTACTGTAAGGAACTACAGCTCTGTAGTACGTGAATCATCACCTAAGAAAAAAAACCTTTTAAGGGATTGTCTGGTTATAAAATCAATTTTCAAATACCCTATAAGGGCATTCTGGGTTAATACAGGGGGCACATACGGGACCTCCACCAATTACCCATAGCAGAAAGTGACTACAAAGAGAATCCCTCACTCTGGAGGACCCAGCACATCCATGAATGTAATGCTTCATTTCCCCTATGGTGGCGCTGTAGGATAAATTAACACTTGGTGCCAGGTTCAACTGCATATAAGGGTATGTGCACACACACTAATTACGTCCGTAATTGACGGACGTATTTCGGCCGCAAGTCCCGGACCGAACACAGTGCAGGGAGCCGGGCTCCTAGCATCATACTTATGTACGATGCTAGGAGTCCCTGCCTCTCTGCAGGACAACTGTCCCGTACTGTAATCATGTTTTCAGCACGGGACAGTAGTTCCACGGAGTAGCAGGGACTCCTAGCATCGTACATAAGTATGATGCTAGGAGCCCGGCTCCCTGCACTGTGGTCGGTCCGGGACTTGAGGCCGAAATACGTCCGTCAATTACGGACGTAATTAGTGTGTGTGCACATACCCTTAGAGTTAATCATTGTGGACACAAGCAGCAGTACACACTATGATCAGCTTAATTTTGAGGGACCCTTCTAACAAAATTGGATTGTCAAAATCAGATAACCCCTTTAATACCCATTGTAGACCATAATATTATGAACACATGACTATCTATGATAGCACAACCCATTCGGCCATGAATAACCAGTGTAGGCATTTGGTTATCCATGTTAACTAGTCTATACATATATCCATGTGTTAATGTGTCAAATACTAATCAGACACAATAATAATAATAATAATAAGATCTGTCAACAGCAACTAGCGTAAAATAAAACTCAAACATTTTTCAAAAAAAATTAAAATCGCAGGCTATAGAGCCATAGAAATTCATTGCGAACTATAGAACACAGTAGTGGCGGACGTTTTATTAGCTTCAAGAGTATATAGACATTTCCTATACACCAGGGAGATCGGCGTCACCATAGATGGAGCCATTTTGTGAGACAAAAAAATAAAATAATGGAAGAATTTATTGCTCCTGCTTCAGAAATTACCTTAACCATGTCAGAGCTCCAAATGTATTGGTTTTACCAAACAACGGCCTTCACGGTATAGCTGACAGGTAAAATATAAAAGGGTTCATGTTAACTTAAAGGGGCACTAAGCGTAAAAATGAGTGATAAAAATTATAAAAATATAACTTATTCAGATATTTAGCATGTCCTTGAAAAAAAATTGTTGCCGAAATCAGAGAGAAAAGGAGCCCAATTGCTACCGTTCCCTTCCATCTTCAGGAGGCGACCATCTGAGGTTGATGGGGCTCAGCTTGCTTTGTCTCCATTGCAAATGACATTGGATTGATGCTTCACATGCACAAGCACTGGAGGTGGGGGTAGGGGGGGAAAAAACAAAACAACAAATGCCTTCTGAAACACACGTAGAAGAATATTTCTTTATTTTTAATACTCTGGACTTCTAAATGGGACACAACAGGATCAATAAGAGAAGGATTTCATAGTAATTGTAGCAGGTTCTTTTTTTATTTAAAAAAAAAAAAAAAAAAAAAAAAGGTGCTGTATGAGATTTAATTTAAAAAAAATAAAAAAATTATTTCCAGAAACAGCACCACTCTAACCAATAGGCTTTATCTGGTATTGCAGCATCCACTTGAATGTGCCAAGCCACCGTACCAGACAGCCCAAAAGAGGCACTGTTTATGAAAAAAAATATATACATTTTTATTTTAACCTCATAAACCCCTTGAAGTGTCCCTTCAAACTGGCGCATTACACAATTTGCAGCAGTGAGCAAGAATTTCTTTGCAATTTACACATTGATAAATGCGGCTTTGGTCCCACGTGTTGCATGTTTTACACCAACATTGCTTTATTTAGAAGCGAAACCCAACAGATAATGAAAAAAAAAATAAAATAGAAATAAAATAGCTCAGTTTTGAAGTCTGGAAGAAATGAGATATTCCTATATAAATCCTAATCAGTGCAACAAAAACACGGCAAAGAAACAAAAAAAAAATATATTATATATATTAGACAACAATTGATGATGGCCAAGACCTGTATACTCATTCAGTGCACAATTCCATATTAAAAATAAAAAATGTACAGTATCCTTTAATAAACAAGTCATTTGGGACACGTACATATATTTGACTTTTTTTTGTTTCTTCAAAAATGAGCTTTGTATTTGATGAAATGTTAGATGGACCACTTGGAAACAGAAGTGTATACGGTTATGTAATATTGACCCGTGGCCGAGCAGCACAGACTGCCTATACTCTATCAGGACTGTCTGATCAAGTCCAGCATCAGTAGAATCCTTCATAAAGTCGCAGCAAATATCGTGATGAGATGTGGGCTCCCTACGATCCTTTAGGGCAGGGCTTACGGAGACGGAGTTTAACAAAAGCAAAACAAAAAGTGTGATCAAAAAATTTAATTCTACCTGTAGCTGCCACTAGGCGGAGCTTACTGCATACAATGTTATTATTGCGTTAAATATATAAACAGTATGCAGTAAGCTCCCCCTAGTGGTGAATACAGGCAGCCAGAAGTCAGTCTATGCAGAAGATCAGGAAAAACCCCAACCTAAGAAAACATGAGAAAATGAAGCACCGTCGAACGTCATTTTTTTCAAATAGGTCCAAGGGTGGACATTCAGTTTAAAAAAATAAATTAAAAAAAATTTGTTATTGCGTAACATCAGATTTAGGGATACCAATGATAAACTGGTTTACACATTTTAGAACATAACATGTAAAAATATGTCAGCCACTAGCTTCAACAATGTAGAAACCATACTGCAACAGTAAATACATGGAGCACAGAGTCTCAACAACGTGCAGGTCGGGGGACATACAAACGGACTTATTCTTTTCCTTTAATAACTCTCCAGGAAATGATGAAATGACTGAGGTGTAAAGTACGGAGTGCCACGTAAATGCCCCTTGTGAAAGGTTCGGGTTAGTTTTAATATAATTTTACAAAGTGGCTGCCCCTATAAAATGATAAGTTATAGCTTAGTTATAATTACGGAATGTTACCCTAACTAGAATTATTGGTGCAACCCCAAATGGTACGAGACGCCATCATTCAGCGTTGACCTGACCGCAACTTTTGTATATGGGACCTACTATGGCAGGAGACATCACACTACCATTCCAATGTTCCTCTTTCAACATTAATATTGTAGACAAGAATTTCTGTAACGCACAATATTCATCGTCAGCGAAATTTCTATTTTTAACCATTTGGCTCTTCGAGAATTTCTTCAAGTACGGCACCTATTCAATATTCGGTAAACCGCTTTCTGCAACGTAAACCTTGTGTAAAGAAATGTGGTATTATGGGCAGAAAGGTCCTGAAAGTCATAGGAGAAGCTGATCGGTTGTCATGGGTTACAGCACATTCCCGCACATAAAACCAGTTATTCAATATCGAATATTCCCTCTTAAAGGGGGTGTAAACAAACTTACAAAATGCAATATTAAAATAGAGTAAACTACTGTAGATATTAGCAGTCCACTAAGAAACATTACATTTTTGTGCACTTTAAATACCTATATTTGACACAGGGATTAAAGCTCCACACATAAGCTAAAATTACAAATTCCCTTCATAACTCCTACCAAAGCTTGCTTTGTATGGATAAAAGGTGAGAAAACGGATTTTTCAACAGAAAGGTTTGGATACATGTAGTCAATTAGCTTAAATGGGACGATCAATGTAAAACTGATACACAATGTCAGGTCTAGTGCACAGCCTGAGGGGGTGGAGCATGACAAGAATTCAAAGAACACCAATGAGATAATCCCTGTGTCATGAACCGCCACTCAGGCTCTGCTCTAGTGGTAACACAGTATCACTGTCGCTTGGAGTGTTCCTTCAAGATTGTGCTGAGAATTCCTGCTGTGAGAGGGGAAGATAGAGCCGCTTTCTTGACAGTTTGGACACAGTGATTTAAATGGCTGCCAAAAAGATTAAATTACATATAGGTACATTAAAAAGAAAACATGAATGCCATTTTCTTTCTTTGGGAAGGATTTTTGTTCTGGTCACAACCCATTTCATTAACAAATTGGTGTAAAAATTTAGGTAAACTTATTCATGTCTATTGTTACACAATATAAATATTTTGTATAATTGATTATTATAAACTTCTCCTTCAAAAAGCATCTCTTTTACAAAGGAAAGGTTATTGGCATTGCCTGGATATGGCACAATCTGGAATGGAGTTAAATGATGGATTGCATTTCAGGGTGTAGGTTTACATCTCACTTTAAGGGGAGATTCACACGAACGTTGCGTTTTTGCGCGCGCAAACAACGCGGCGTTTTGCGAGCGCAAAAACCATTTGACAGCTGCGTGTGTCATGCGTGTCTGATGCGCGGCTGCGTGATTTTCGCGCAGCCGGCATCATAGAGATGAGGCTTGTCGACGCCCGTCACTGTCCAAGGTGCTGAAAGAGCTAATTCTTTCAGCACCCTCGACAGTGAATGCCGAACACAACAGCGAAAAACCTGTAAAAAAAAAAGATAAAGTTCCTACTTACCGAGAACTTCCCGGCCGTTGCCTTGGTGACGCGTCCTTGGTGACGCGTCCTTGGTGACGCGCCTCTCTTGACATCGGGCCCCACCTCCCTGGATGACGCGGCAGTCCAAGTGACCGCTGCAGCCTGTGATTGGCTGCAGCCTGTGCTTGGCCTGTGATTGGCTGGAGCTGTCACTTGAACTGAAGTGTCATCCCGGGAGGTCGGACTGCAGGAAGGAGACAGGAGTAATCGGTAAGTTAGAACTTCGGTTTTTTTTACAGGTTCATGTATTTTGGGATCGCAAGTCACTGTCCATGGTGCTGAAACAGTTTAACTCTTTCAGCACCATGGACAGTGACTATCTCCTGACGTCGCGTACCGATAATTTTTTTGCCGGGATCGGCCAAAACGAGTTTGGCCGAACCCGGTGAAGTTCGGTACGCTTGTCCGGCTTCGCTCATCGCAAAGACACTCCGTTTGGATGTTCGGAAACAGAAAAGCACGTGGTGCTTTTCGGTTTTCATTCATCCTTTTCACTGCTGTTGCGCGAATCACGCTCGTCCCACGGAAGTGCTTCCGTGTGGTGCGCGTGATTTTCACGCACCCATTGACTTCAATGGGTGCGTGATGCGCGAAATACGCAGAGTTATTGAACCTGTCGCGCATTTTGCGCAGCAGACAAACGCTGCGCAAAAAGCACGGACTGTCTGTACTGCCCCATAGACTTGTATTGGTCCATGCGTGCCGCGTGAAAACCACGCGGCCCGCACGGACCGAATACACGCTCGTGTGAATCCCCCCTAAGGCCGGGTACCCACGGGACGGATACGCTGCGCAAAAATAACGCAGCGTATCAGACCTGGAACCCGCAGTACATTCCGTCCGAAAACAGCACCACAATGTGGTGCGGTTTTTCAAACTGAATATCCGCTGCAGATGAAAGCTGTTCATACTTACCCCCTCCCTCCTCTGATATCCGCTCCGGCCTCCCTGGATGACGTTGCAGGCCATGTGACGCTGCAGCCTGTGATTGGGTGCAGCAGTCACATGGGATGCAATGTCACCCCAGGAGGCCAGACTGAAGGAAGGAGGGGGACATTCTGGGTATGATTTTTTTTCCCGCAGTTGCTATTTTTGCGGCATACTGGCTGCGAATATGGCGCAAAAGTTGCAACACTTAGCTTTCTGTTTTGCGTTTTGCACCCCCATTGAATTCAATGGGGAAAACTCACAACAGAAAACCAACAAAAACGTAGCATAAATTGACATGCTGCGAAATTAAATTCCGCACCGCCGGTCAATTTATTAATGTTTACGCAGCGTTTTTCTTTTTCACAGCGTGGGCATGAAATCTCATCAACTTTGCTACCACTCTAAATGCTGCGGAATTTCTACACAGAATTCCATTGTGGAAATTCCGCAGCGTTTACGCTACGTGGGAACCCAGCCTAAAAGATCAGTTTCATAAGTGTATGGCTGTATTATGATGTACAATGAGGTGCACAAACGGGATTGCTGGGCGGTAACCAAGACATATGGAGCTGGTAACTAAAGATCGCCATAGGCGGATTAGTTT
The DNA here is from genome assembly GCF_050947455.1 of Rhinoderma darwinii. Classification (NCBI taxonomy): domain Eukaryota; kingdom Metazoa; phylum Chordata; class Amphibia; order Anura; family Rhinodermatidae; genus Rhinoderma; species Rhinoderma darwinii. The sequence goes on from NC_134690.1 coordinate 388,258,105, forward strand.
GCTATACTGTAAACATGGGTCTCCCAGTAGTAGTCACGAAGACCCGGCAGTGCCTCATTCTATGCACCCTAAGGGCTCGGTCACACATATATATATATATATATATATATATGGAATTAATCCCATTAGAGTGGAGAAGGATAGAGGACTATCCTTAGGACTGCCGACGTTCAGCAGAACGAATGGTACCAAGCAAAGTGGGACAACTTAAATGGGACCGACCTACAGCACCAAACTCCGCAGCACACATACGGATGGCGCGGTCTTAAATACTTCTTTGTTCGGTTGATCGGCGGCGTCCCCACTACTCACACGTTGATGGGCCATCAATTTTAAATGGTTGAAAAACCCCTTCAGCCCCACGGCTCGTCCATGCTCGGGAGCTTGTAAAATTAAATTTTTAACCATAGATCCCCATGGATCAGTAGAAATGTATTATTAACTACATCTATGCAGGGGATTTGAAGCTCTGTATCAGAGAAAGCCCCAACCACTATAAACATTTATTATAACAAGAATTAGCCCAGAATTGGGGTCTTATTTATAAAAAAAACAAAAAAACAACAACATGGTGCTCATGGGTGGATAGTCACTAAGTCCTGATTGATTGGACTTGCAGAATCATGTGACATTTAATGAAGCGATAACAGGTGGTCTCATTTCTACAGCCTCACCGCTACCCATCATTGCTGCCAGAGGGAAAATGGGGCCATATCCTGCAAAGTCAGTCATACGTGACCCCAGCCTTAAAGGAACAGCAAGACTCCTTGTAATGATTTTAGTCTTCACATTTCATTAACCTTGCTTAGGCAAGCAGTTATATTACCAGGTAATTATATTAAAAAGAGGAAAAAAAAAAAAATATAAAAAAAAATAATATTTTAATATATATATATATATATATATATATATATATATATATATATATATATATATATTATTATTATTTTTTTTAAGATGCTGCAATTGTTACACTTTTATGATTATTTTTTAACCATAAACCAAAATTTTACAAAATACTACAAATTCAGAACATAAATAAGAGGAATTATAGCCCTATTACATTTGATCAGCGGCCGCACTGGATTGGATATTGTATAGCATCATGCCGACTGTGTTTGGGATACAAATTACTGAGGTTTGGAACAATTTACATAGGTTTGAGCTTGAACACATTGGGATCAGAGTATTTGATTGATGTCTACTAAGTTGCAGCCAACACAAATCAATGGATTTATCTAGAGAAAAGCTTCTCCTGAAATTACACCTACAGCAATATGACAGGAGGAGGAAAGCCTACAGGGAGGTTAGATTAATGCCCTTTCGATAAATCTGATCACTGGGCCTCATGTTCAACTGAAAAATAGAGGAATACCACGCAAATACTATTTATACCGGGAGGTAAATTCCTATTCCTTGGGTTAGGAAACCTCTTCCCTCTTGACATCCATGTACAGAAAGAGAAGTAGTAACTGCACTTTTGGCGTGTCACTTTTCTAGCCCCGGTAGCTCCCATAGAGCTTGAATGAAGCCGGGATTATATCGGCAGTTTATACCCATTTGAAATTTGGTTCCTATAAATGCCTTCAACTACTGAAAAAGTCGAATATTAACTCAAATATGGCAAGGTTTTGGCAAAATCGTCAGTCAGTAAAAAGGTACGACTCTAAAATGTGGTTCTACGTTCGGCAGTGGCATATGGATTGAGTGGACATATACTCATTTTATGTGGATTCTTAGCTTAAGGAGGCTCTGTCACCAGATTTTGCAACCCCTATCTGCTATTGCAGCAGATCGGCGCTGCAATGTAGATTACAGTAACGTTTTTATTTTTAAAAAACGAGCATTTTTGGCCAAGTTATGACCATTTTTGTATTTATGCAAATGAGGCTTGCAAAAGTACAACTGGGCGTGTTTACAGTAAAAGTCCAAGTGGGCGTGTATTATGTGCGTACATCGGGGTGTGTTTACTACTTTTACTAGTTGGGCGTTAGGAATGGGAGTGTATGATGCGGACGAATCAGTATCATCCACTTCTCTTCACAACGCCCAGCTTCTGGCAGTGCAGACACACAGCGTGTTCTCGAGAGATCACGCTGTGACGTCACTCACTTCCTGCCCCAGGTCCTGCATCGTGTCGGACGAGCGAGGACACATCGGCACCAGAGGCTACAGTTGATTCTGCAGCAGCATCGGCGTTTGCAGGTAAGTAGCTACATCGACTTACCTGCAAACGCCGATGCTGCTGCAGAATCAACTGTAGCCTCTGGTGCCGATGTGTCCTCGCTCGTCCGACACGATGCAGGACCTGGGGCAGGAAGTGAGTGACGTCACAGCGTGATCTCTCGAGAACACGCTGTGTCTGCACTGCCAGAAGCTGGGCGTTGTGAAGAGAAGTGGATGATACTTCTCATCAGAGCGCCCAGCTAGTAAAAGTAGTAAACACGCCCCGATGTACGCACATAATACACGCCCAGTTGTACTTTTACTTTAAACACGCCCACTTGGACTTTTGCAAGCCTCATTTGCATAAATACAAAAATGGTCATAACTTGGCCAAAAATGCTCGTTTTTTTAAAATAAAAACGTTACTGTAATCTACATTGCAGCGCCGATCTGCTGCAATAGCAGATAGGGGTTGCAAAATCTGGTGACAGAGCCTCTTTAAATAACTTTTTCTTCTCTACTTCAAGGGGTTGTCTGGTTTGTAAAAACCCATTTTCAGATACCCTATTAGAAAATTCTGAGTTAATAGAGGGGAAGGGGGCTTGTTCGGGACCTCCATGAATTACTCAGCCAAAGAGCATCTCTCTGTCTGGAGGACCAACACATCCATGGATGGCCAGTCATCTTAATGGTCTGTGTAATGCTTTATTTTCCTTGTGTTAGTAGAGGAGGGGAATTGAACACTTGCTGTTGGGTTCCCCCGCAGATTACTACAGATCTCTAGGGGTCCCAGCACCGAGACACCCTGTGATCTTCTGTTTAAATGACCCCTTCTAACAAAAAGAGGATTGTAAAAAGCAGATGTAGTCTGGAAACATGACACGATGTAGACCACAAATGACTGATCTAATTTTATACACCATCAGATCTGCATTGTGATTGTTGTATCCTTATATTATCACATGAAAATCATCAACCCAATCCACTCCGATGGCAAATAAATAACCACTTCCCTTGTTTAAACTAGGGTTGTATTCAATTAGAAAAACATAAATAGGACTAAGCTGCAATACCAGACACAGCCCATGAACCAGAGTGGCGCAGTTTCTGGAAGAAAGCAGCCATGTTTTCTTGATCTCATACAACCCCTTTGTCAGTAGTCACATTTAAGAATATTACAGTAAAGGAACATTTAATCGGGCGAATGACCGTGTATGGAGCCTTTAAACGAGCGCCAATCGACCTGTAATTATCAGCGCTCATTATGGGCACATTACTGCCCGTGTAAATCCAGCTTATGCTCTCTCCAGGCTGAAGAATAAATGGTGATAAAATATAGAGGACCTGTTGAGTACTTTGAGGGTTTGTTTCCCAGATGTTTTTTTTGGTTGTTAATTTGGACAGTACAAATCCCCCCCCCCCCCCCCCCCCCAAGGCTAGTAAATCCACTAATCTGGTAATAAAGGGGGTGTCCAATTTAGAAAAAACTATTAAATACCCTTTTAGTGATTTATGAGTAAATAGGGGGGGGGGGGTCACTTCATTCAGGACTTTCATCAATTATCTGATGTGAAGATGAACAACAAAAGTGTCTGTCTGGAGGGCCCAGTACATTCCATGAAGTACATTAGGTACCATGTAATGCTTCATTTCCCCTGTGGTGGCACTGCAAGGAAACGGAGCACTTGTTGCCAGGTTCTACTATGGATTACCGCTAATCATTGGGGGTCCCAGTAATGGGGCAACCGGTCATCAGCTTATTTTCAGGTACTATAAAAAGATTCAGAACTGTAAATCAATATAATTACCTCATTTCACTCTATCCCTCTATTTTAACTTACCTCTATAATCCTCGAGCTAAATGAGAATTGTACAGGCACGACCCATCATTCTGCTCCCTGCCAGGACGAAAATATTGCTGAACCAAGCGGTATAATGTGCAGCGGCATCACAAATACTGCAAAGGACAGACAGTCACATGGAAACACAGATTTGCAAAGAATTCTGTGTATATTTTTCAGACTTAAATGACTAAAATGCTTAACCTGGAAAGCCATAAAATAATATAAAAGGGTATTTTATTTTTTTTCTTTTACAAAACTCTGGGTCATGTCAAATAACGTCTCTCTCAATCCTATGCTGCATTGTTTGGCATTGTTTTTTTAATGGAAGATTTTCATATCAACGTACAAAACAATTCCCACTGTACGGGATTAATTGGCAGCACAAAATTAAAATCCTCATCCCATCCCATGTGGATAGAGTACAGAGTGCAAGAACTTGTGTTTGACCGTTTATGGGTTAGTCGAGATTAGAAGAAAAATAAATACAAATTAAAAAAAAAAAAAAAAAAAAGTCAGGTCAGATGAAAGTTCCTTGAAGTCTTCTCAAAGGTGTATCTCGACTGTGATTTCATATTTATGACGTCATAATGACAGAAATAAAAAGGACAACATATTAGAAAGCAGAGGATGATCTAAAGTGCACCCAGAACCCCAACTCTGCCCACTGGCAACTCTAGGAATAACACATAGCAAGGTAAAATACTTCCCTTTTTACCATACTGTATATCAGTGTTCTCAAACCTATGGCTGTTGTCAAACTACAACTCCCAGCATGCTGGAGAGCCACAAGTTGGAGGACACTACTGTATATGAACATGTCTAGCTTTAGACGAACGTCCGACTTTGCAACATACCATTTTAAACGGGTAAACACATTATGTAATGGGTACATAGTATGGCTTCAACTCCACCCCGTCATCCTTGACATCACTGGCAAGTCGGTGGGCACATAGATGGTCAACACAAAGAACCTAGAAGACCATATTGTCCAATGAAGTCAACTAATGGTGCCCTACACGAACGAGCTCACTCTTAAGGTGAACCCCCATTGAAAAGCCCACATGCTCATTTTTAGGAACAGTCGTTCATCATCGGCCAGCAACTTTATCCAATCTGGAAGGACCATATTCTTCAGACGCCTGTCAGGTGTTGGCCTTCAGAACAACTGTGGATAGTGGCAGACTTAAAGGATATCTATGGCCAGTGTTAGACTGGAATTGAATAATTCCCTATCTCTACTCATCGTAGTCAAAAACAACAATACATCTATGTCTCCATAAGCAGCATATAGGTAATAGTTGTGCACTCATTGGCGTTGCCCCAAAGATGGAGGCTTGACCAAAAAACACTTGGGCATTACCATGCTCAGTCTTAAGAGCCGCCTGTGAAATTCGGCTTTACAGGCTTCCATGTGGCATTCTTTTAACCTTTAATAAGATAACTATTGTGTAGAATAAGCGACATGTGGACATCGTGCCAGGACACTGCCCAAAAACATGAAAGATCAGCAGTATGGAGAAATTGAGCTGACACGTCTTCCTCTCTGATTCAGGGGATTGAAGGAAAGAATATTGGTCACATATGGTCAGAGTCACCCCTGGATTGGCAAATACAATAACATTCTCCCGGCCACTTCCCCTGCATGTCAGATATATAGGCCACGCCATGGAAACACAACGAGGACGCTAATGAAATGAGACATTTCGGGTGACAGACTCCCTTGACAAATGATCAGATGTGTATCTAAAATTTTTCAGCACTTATCGGGAACAAAAACAGTTGACAGGATTTGAACTGTTTTGTAAAAAGTGCAATTAGAGAGGAAAAAAAAAAAAACACTACATTGATAAAATCCACATACAAAAATGGTGCATACTAAAAAAAAAAAAACTAAAAAAAACTTCACAGGTATATAGACACTTCTCCATAGGGATGACACTTGTACGAGTAAACCAGGTGCATGAGGGACATGGCCAACAGGACGGGAGCACAGACACAACTTTATGGAGTCACCAGACTGTTCGTCGCAACATGTTCCTTGGACATTCGGGCCAAAAGCAAAAACTGGACAATGCATTCACAGTCTGATTTTTTGTGTTTTTTTTGGGGGGGGGGGGGGGGGGGGAGAGTTTCACCCAAAGACATAGGCTTCGAAGACCAGGCACTGGCCAGCTCACGTGTCGTCTTTCAGCATAATTCCATCCAATCATGTACAACCTTTCCTCATTGAAATAGACCGACAAGGACTTCTGTCCGTTTGCTAAAAGTACATTAGCAGATCACTGACATGGATCCAATATATCGAGTGAGTTTAAAAACAGCTCCAAGTAGAGCTAAACATGGAAAAAAAGAAAAAAACTATAAAAAAACCAAAAAAAAACAAGTCAGCTATTTTCTTGACTGTGGTGTTCTTCACATTCACACAGATAACATGATGCTCTTACGTAAGAGCTTGAAATTTCCTACATTTAAAGTCCTCAGGTCCCAATGAGATTTTAAAATAGGCATTGATAAAAATAGTGAAGAACGCAGTACCACATGTACCCTGACAAAAACGCCAGCGACTGTACAAGGAAGAGCCAGATGTTGTTAAGGGTCATCTCTCTCGGCACAGCTTCCTTCTGTCCCTGCAGGGGAGGGAAAGCACCTGGAAAAGCAAAAACGAATAGAAAACTGATGACCGGATCAGAAGACAGAAAGAACATCCTGAGGAAACACTGTGGTTGTTCAGAGTCAAAATTAACTAAAAAGGGTTGTCCCCTTTCTACAAAAATTTCTAAACTGCTGTACACCTTTCAAAAAGGGTTTCTTTTTTTTGTAATAAGAATATGTCCGTGTGTTCGGTGCAACTTTCGAATTACTTTTTATTAAAAATGTTTTTGACTTTGAGATACAGCTGCTTTGTATCCCATATACAGAGCAGCTGTATCTAGTGCCGAAACCTGTATCCATCAGATCAGTGGAACCGATTGGTTTAGGCCTCATGCACACGACCGTAAAAACACCCGTTATTGCGGGTCGTAATTACGACCCGCAATAACGGGCCCATAGACTTCTGTTAGTCACGGGCACCTTCCCGTTTTCTCACGGGAAGGTGCCCGTGCCGTTAAAAAAATAGAACATGTTCTATTTTTTCATTTTACGGGCCGTGCTCCTATACTTTATAATGGGAGCACGGCTCGCAAAAGCGGCCGGCTGCACGTGGCTGGCCGTGCCCGCCCGTGCTCGTAATTTACGAGTCGTAATTACGAGCACGGTCGTGTGCATGAAGCCTTAGTCTCAGCGGGTCCTGCGTGTCGATATTAAGCGGTTATCGATCACATCGAAGTTCGTAAGTCAGACAGGCAAGACCCGCTGACACTGAACCAGTCAGTCCCGTCAGGATTCAGAAATGGATACAGCTGCTCTATATGCAGGATACAAAGCAGCTGTATCTCAAAAAGTAAAAATTATTTTTCCTAAAAAGTAAAAGTAATTATCTAAGTTGCACCAAACACACCGATACACATTTTTAGTACAAAAACACGTTTTAAAAAAGGAGTACATAGCCTTTAACTACCGCAATTGCAAACCCCTTTACTGCATTTAAAGGTCCACTGCTCCGCCTGATTCAGAGATGTAGACAGCGGACGGTAGCCATTAAGGTGGTAGCAGTCATCCGATTTATCCATATAACCGCCTTTCCGGCTGCCTGTTCTTCTACGCATGCGCCTAATCTCCTGTATATGCGCAGCGGCAGAACGCAACACGAGTGCAATCTCAATTTGTCCCTCTGGTGTCATATTCCGTACCGCAGAAAATATATATGTAGTAAACAGAAAATATCTACGCCAGTCAGCCTAAATACCAGGAGGTCTTATAGCGATTTATACTTTACCTGTTTTATAAAAATGTGACAAAAGCTCTTCTTTTTCAACAAAGCGCTGATATAACCAATCTGTTAACGCTTCTGTTTCCATGGGAACATCTTTGATAGGATAAATTCTGTTCGGAACAAAAATTATTATATCATTATCAGAGAGAATAAACTGTATAGTTACCAGAGATATAAGACGTGAAACAGGCAAAAGTATGTGAACGTCCCTTCTAATTGGTTGGTTTAGACTTGAAGTCTCCATAGACCGACATTGGCCATGCAGGATGGGTCGTACTAAAAAGTTAAAGGGGTTTTCCAACCCCATGTTTTGTCTTTTTTTTAACAAATAGTGGACAATGGTATAAAAGGGAGACTTTCAACGTGGACGTTACCATGGATGACCCATAGCAAAAGTAAGTTTGTCAAATGTTAGTTCGGTCACGTGATATTAAAGGAGTTGCACAGGATTAGAAAAACATGGCGACTTTTTTCCATAACCAGCGCCACACCTGTCCGTGGATTGGGTTTGGTATTGCAGCTCAGCCCCATCCACTTTAATGAAACCGAGCTGCAATACCAGACGCAATCTAAGGTCCTGTTTACATGGCGTGTAGCGGATGCGTTTTTCGACTCGTTTTACGCGCCAAAAAAAAACGTCAAAAACATGATTTAAGCTTCCCATTGACATAAACGGAAAAGCGCAGTTAGTGCATACAACGCATTTTTTTTTTTTTAACGCAAGCGTATATAAAAAAACACGTCGTTTGAAAAAAGCAGCATCAGGGCAACTCTTTGGCGTGTAAAACGTGCCTAATTCCCATGGTTAATAATAGTCCTAATTACACGCCAATAAAAGTGCAGAAAGTGCGCTCAAAACAGGATAAAAAACGCAGCAAAAACGGCGGTATTTTTTTAAAAAAAGGTAGCTCTTTTTTTTTTTTTTTACAGGTTGTTTTTTGTTTTTTTTAGGGCGCCGTGTGAACAAGGCCTAACTATAAGCTTCGGCGCTGCGAAGACTCCTACAAACGAATAGACATTCAACAAAATTCTGAACTAACCCCTAGGACAAATTTGTGTAGACAGAAACTAGATATTATTTTGTAAGACTATTCTATATGAAGAAGATATGCCAGCCACGCCAGCTGGATCAGTAGGAGCCTGACCTTTTAGAACAGCGGCTGCAGTGAGGGCCCAGATCCCTACTGATCAGGAGAGGGTAATAAGCTGCTGCCAGACACCTTTGGCAACCGCTTATCTCCAGGATTGGGCCTGTTGAAATCCAACATCCCCGATCCTAATCCAACATCCCCGATCCTTCTCCTCAACATCTGCTAATGTGGGAGAGTCGGGACACAGACACACCCCCCCCCCCCCAAACAAATAAGATGGTTTGCCAGTCCTGCTGAAATTGGCGAGTTCAGCCCTACGTTCATCTAATGTGTATGGGCATCATTATACATGTGGGAAGATAATTAGACTTATGTTCCACAGATGACTAATCATTCAGCTCTCTAAATGGTAAAAGTTTGTTTGAATACTTAAAGGGGTTGTCCAGGATTAGAAAGAATGGTCTTTTTTCTCCTCAGAACACTCCATGGGCTATGTCTGATATTACAACTCATCTGCAAGTGAATGTGGTTAAGGTGCACTACCAAACACAGCCAATAGACTAGAGAGGCGCTGTTTCTGGAAATAAAAATGTCGTACACCTCACTGTAACCCTAAAATAATACATGCTAATAAGGGAAAACAGTTCTACCTGTAGTACACATGTGTGACAGTAGGCGGCCGGTAGCCCAGAATCCAGGTTTGAATGTCCATAGGATTTGCATTTGGGTATCCAATGGTGGTATCTATTACCCACTGTAAGCCTTTAGGTTTCCGATCTTTGAAGAAAGAAAAAAATATAAACAAATTTAGGCTATGTTCACACGGAGTATTTTGGGGGAGGAATATCTGCCTCAAAATTCCGTTTGGAACTTTGAGGCAGATATTCCTCTCCCTGCACGCCGATTTTCGCGCCGTTTTTTGCCCGCGGCCATTGCGCGCCGCGGGCATAAAACAGCGAGAAGTACGCTTTCTCCTGCCTCCAATTGAAGTCAATGGGAGGTCAGAGGCGGAAGCGCCCGAAGATAGGGCATGTCGCTTCTTTTTCCCGCGAGGCAGTTTTACTGCTCGCGGGAAAAAGACGCCGACGCCTCCCATTGAAATCAATGGGAGGCGTTCTCGGGCCGTTTCTGCAGAGTTTTGCGACGCGGTTTCCGCGTCAAAAATCTCGGCAAAATACACCGTGTGAACATAGCCTTATAGTTAACGCAAATGTACACACAGATGTGATCGGAATTCTTTGAGAAAATGAACAAATTAAGTAAATGTATACTAAGCATATTTATTCATTGTCACAGGGGTTTTGGGAGATCAGAAAAGAAAGTCTGCGCTTGTTTTCCACCACTTTTGTCCATGGGCTAGATCTGGTATTGTGGTGAACGGTGCTGCAATACCAGGCACGGCCAAGGTACAAAAGTGGTGCTGTTTCTGGGGGGAAAAAAAAGGAGACCTTGTTTTGTTATCTCATACTACAAATTTAAAGATCTAATTACCTGGTCCTAAAATATAAAACCACAAGACAATGAAGAAGGGTTAACCCAGTGCTTGAACCCTCAATCCTTAGTAGATTCTATGTAAAAAATACTTAAAATTTAATCGCAATTAAATTCAGTATTAAAAATTTGTTAACCAGTATTAAAATGGGCCAATTACAGTGATCATATATAGATTTTATTTTTATTTCTCTAAATGGTACAACTCCGTTAAGTAGAAGCTACAATCATCGACATATTGTGAAGTTTAGTTGCAAACCAAGTAGCCAAACTGCAGTCCCAAATAAACCAGCCACATTATCAGAGGAAGAACATACAAACCACATGCAGATAAATACCCAATTTTTTAAAACCCGGTGGTTTTCCTGCCCTATTGGACGACAACGCTAGAAACCGTGCCACCCCTAAAATTGCCATGCCATGATAAAGATAGGGCTACACGGCGACTTTGGCCGCAACACAGGTTGCACGGCCAGGGACCGCAGTGTTGTGCCAGCTGCATCGCAGTAACGAAAGCGAACGTAGGCGTGTGGTGACCTGCAGATTGCTGCGAAACGAAAGTCACAAGAAATCCATCAAGTCTGGATTTCTTGCGATTCATGTCGCAGCAACCTGTAGATCGCCACGCAGCTACTTCCACTTTCATTACTGCGATGCAGGGAGCAAACACAGCGATCACAAAGCCATCTTTGGTCATGCGATCTGAGTCGCCGAGTAGCTCTAAAATTATAAAGGATATAGATCAAAAAAAAAAAAAACATGCAAAAGCAATATAATAGATTAGATGGATCTTGACGAGGATCCACAGATCATCTCAGGTCTAGGGTGACTGTCAGACTTCTCCTTTGACATCTACCATCATGATAAAGAGGGACCAGAGAGGTTAGATGATATCAACCCGTATGATTTCCCCAAGATAAGCATATTCCCCTCTTATACCATAAAAATAAAGAGAGAGAAATAATTTAGTTGTCGGACAATTTCGCATATGTTCCCAGATTGCCGGACAATTCTAGAACAAGTACTTTGTGCAAATTTCTCTGAAGTCTTTTTGGTTTCCCTAAGATAGTGTTTCCTAAACCTGGGCCCAATGAACCCCAACAGGCCATGTATTGAGGATCTATATGGAGATGACACATGTAATACTGAACAATTCCCACATGTCCAACATTTAGAAAATCCTCAAGATACAGCCTGTTGGGGCTCCCAGGGGTCTGGTTTGGGGAACACTACCTTTCGGCACCTTGCGCTGTCCATGGTTGGTAACGTTTGTAGGGCTATCAGTAAAAGGCAACGTCTGATGATCGTATACAATAAATATCGTATACATTTAGCTGGCCAGACAGAATAAAAAGAGTGAAAATTGGTGGAATCGTCTGAATCTACGGGTGACCATGCGCGTGGTGGCAGTGTGCCGTTAGACTGCCATGTGGGTTTACCACAAACAGATGCCGTGTGGCTTGTACAGGTGAAGTGTATGGTTTCAATGTGGGCACCTTAATGGAGAAGCCAGAGGTCTGCTGATGGGGACAACAAGGATCAGGCAAGGTGGACTTCAACATGCCTGGACCTGTGTTTCCCTGGAGAAAAGCTCCCCGGCCACTTTGTTTGTAATCACTTCCAGGCTGTTTTTCAGCTACTTCAATATTGTACAAGTAAGGCTATGTTCACACGGAGTATTTTGGGGGAGGAATATCTGCCTCAAAATTCCGTTTGGAACTTTGAGGCAGATATTCCTCTCCCTGCACGCCGATTTTCGCCCGCGGCCATAAAACAGCGAGAAATACGCTTTCTCCTGCCTCCCATTGAAGTCAGGGCATGTCGCTTCTTTTTCCCGCGAGGCAGTTTTACTGCTCGCGGGAAAAAAAGACGCCGACGCCTCCCATTGAAATCAATGGGAGGCGTTCTCGGGCCGTTTTTGCCGAGTTTTGCGACGCGGTTTCCGCGTCAAAAAAATCGGCAAAATACCCCGTGTGAACATAGCCTAACCCAAATCGAACACGTTCCTCCCGGATCATTAATATTTCATTGAGCAGGGACGGCTGAATGTGGATCTGGCTCTGACGTCTTTAGTAAATTAACAAGGAAACCCAAACTTTTGTAATGAAGAAACTATTAATACTTTTCAGATCTTCCCAGTACCAGCTACGTACACTAAATATCTATCTGATGCCAAATACCCAGGGCTGTACTTTGCACTGGATTAAGAGTATGAACTAAAGTGAAATCAAATATAAAAACTCAGCAGGTTGTGGTACTTCAGGTGGCCTAGCAACCACAACCTGCTATTTGGGTGACCACCATTTCAGAACATGGGGCTACCCCATCCTGCTGCGGTTGCAGGACGTTCTATTTGCTGTACAGGAGACTAGCTCTTCAAGCTGCACAGGCTTGTTTAATGTCTCTACCACTATTAGGCATGATAAGAATGCACATGAAATACATTAAAGCTGTCAAGACAAGAAGAAATGCAGAGCAACTTAAAAATTTGAGAAAGACACCGTATAACATGGTGGATTAGTGAACTAGGCTTTAATGCTTGGACATTTCTGACTTGGATACATCCATTTAAAATCAGGACTTCTACAAAAAGTCTCTAGATATTAGCCAGTAGTTGCACCCATAAAATGGATTTGATGACCCCAATATCCAATATGTGCTCTATGAAAACAATGCCCACTATTTCGTACAGATCCCTCTCAGCCAATCAGAGGAGTTGAATGTATACCCTATAAATTCCTCCAAAGTATGTCCCACATCAAACAAGTCGGAGGTCAGGGAAGTACCGTCAAGCGAGTCCTCTAAAGCTGGCCATGGTTGTAGCCATCTGCCTCAAATCCCCCATAAACATGACCATTCGGGTTGCCAAGTAGCTACAACCCCTGGAATCGTTCATGTTGGCCAATCCGGATAACCCACGACAGCAGAGGATAGTCTGCCAGTCACCACATACAAAACGGTGAATATCTGTGTCTAGCTTGTGTGTTTCTGATTGGCTGACAAGACTCCGTGAGAGTTGGAGTGTGCCACTTGCTGGGTGGCAGTGGGTGCAAATGAACAGACTACCCCACCAGGACATCTCGTAGAGAAGTTAGAAGAGTTGTGACAGGTGCCCTTTAATAGACTGCAATAAAGAATTAATGATTTTTTTCACGCCGAGTCAGACAACATGGAGTTCAGTAGTAATTACACGACCCTATTCAAAGCTGAAAATCTATTCCCAGTGCTCTACACTTATTATCACCTCAGCTACAGGTTTTATTAACGGTGTCGAGTCCCTTTGTTCTGGTGATAAGTGAACACGTCTTTAAAACTGAGAATCCTTCATAGAGTCGCAATAATCTGCAGATTCATTTATCTGTTGAATATAGAAATTATAACCAGAAATTGCTAAATGTTCAAGTTTATTTAATATGTCAGACTAAGAAATTCCCGGGAGTCAGGCAATTCCCAGCATCCTAAATATTTAATGCTGGATCCTAATTTCTGAGGCTCCTTTGACATGCGGCAGAATCTACACTTCTCTTACTCACCGATTCGGCTACTTTTAGCATGGATATGTCATAAATGTTTATGACGTGAATACCCCTTTAAGTAGCAAGGTCAACAAGACAAGACGGACAGAGTACCATAGATCTGGCAGCTTACTGCAGCCCTTAAGGCATACATATAATGTCTCCGAGATGCTTATCCAATATCTCAAATTCATTCACAGAGACCATCATGCTCGGTCTATGTCCATTTTAATGCTTATTTTACGGGACATATATTGAAAAGAACGCCAGTACGGTCCTGTCCTGGTAGTGTTAGTATTGTTGTTGGTCACAGGGTGTTCCATTGGTGGGTTCACCTGGTGATCAGCTGTACCCTCAAGAAAATTCCAGCAGCAAGTGTTCAATTCTCAAACACTGCCACCTCAGGGGAAATTAAGGATTACACAGTTCTCTTTTAAAATCAAAGGGCTGTCCATGCAATAGGTAGACGTACCGAGGACCTCCAGAGCAAGGGATGCTGTAAACAACTGCTCCCTGCTCGGTTTCTGAAAGCAGGGCTCCCCTCACAAATACTATGTACACCTTAGATATTTTTATTTAAAAAATAACGTTTTCAATCAGTGTGTTTGCTGCAACTTCCAAATAACTTTTTATTAAAAAGAAATTTTACTTTTTGAGATACAGCTGCTTTGTATTCTGTATCAGTCAGGTCAGCTGGACTGACGGGTTCAGTGACAGCTGGTCCTGCGTATCTCTGACACAGGATCGAGCAGCGATCGATAACATCTAAGTTCATAAAGATTACATAGTTTGCATAGTTCGTACAGTTAAAAAAAAAACATGTCCAACAAGTTCAACCAAGGATCGGTAAGGCCCCATGCACAAGACTGTAGATTTCGTCCGTAATTACGGCCCCCTTCATTTCTATTCATTTACAGGCGGACGGACACCTTTCCGTATATATTTACAGGAAGGTGTCCGTGCCATAAGAAGGCTCCGCAAAAGATAGGACATGTCCTATATTTCGCTTTTTACGAACAGTGCTCCCAAATTTTATATAGGAGCACGGCCCCCAAATGCGGTTGGCTGTCCATGGCTGGCGTGCCCGTGATCACGGACTACGATTATAGGCACGGTCGTGTGCATGGGGCCTAACAGCTCAATCCTGCGTGTCAGAGATACGCAGGACCCGCCGTCACTGAACCAGTCAGTCCCGCGGACTTCACGGGTACAGGATTCAGCGCAAGATACAATAAAGAATACAAAGCAGCTCTATCAAAGAGCAAAAATAATTTTTTAATAAAAGTAATTAGAAAGTTGGACCAAACACACTTTTTATTTTAAAAAACATACTTTCAAAAGGTGTACATAGCCTTTAGAGAACTGTATTTTACTGCAGAGATCAGATGCCACACTGTGGTGAACGGGATATAAAAATAAATTTAAAAAAAGTATTATGCACGTGCCGTTTTTTTATGCATGCCGTGATTTAGAAAAAAGCGCAATATATTGGGCCCTTAACGTCTTTTCTTTAATTTTTTTCACATGGATTTTAACGGTGATTCTAGTTTTTACACGCCGTACCACAATACGGTTTCTATAGCATCTGTTCTAAGCACATTTTCTGGGACGGCTTCTTTAAGAAAACAAAAAATGCCACATCCTCTAGGTAATTGGCCTCTCAAGGCCTGTAGAACTAGGGCCACCAACTGTTTACTAGAACCAAGAGTGAAGACCCCTGTCTAGTTATCTGTGGCTCGGTTGAATAGGGTGACCGGACAGATATATCATTTCCTGTATTCATACACACACACACACACATCTCCATACACTACATATATAGCACAAAGTTAATTTATATCAGTAATACAATTCAAGAAGTGAAGCTCCTATATTCTATAGATTCATTACACACAGAGGGATCTATTTCCAGCATTTTTTGGTTTTAATGTTGATGATTATGGGAACAGTTAATGAAAGCACAAAATGTAGTGTCTCAGAAAATGAGAATATTATATAAGCCCAATATCAAAAATGACTTTTAATACAGAAATGTTGTCCTACTGAAAAGTCTGTCCAGTATCTGCCCTCAATACTTGGTCGGGCTCCGACTCTGCATGAATTACTGCATCAATGCGGCCTGGCATGGAGGTGATCAGCCTGTGGCACTGCTGAGGTATCGACGGGGCTATTTAACCCTGCCGGGACGCTCGCAGCAAAAGACGAGTGGCGCTCGCCCCTGGCTAACATGGGTCGGCATGGTGATAACATAGCACCCGCGAGATTGCGCGCGCAGCAAATTTTAAATGGAGACAGGAGATCAACAGTGTATCCTGTCTCCATCGTTACCAAACCGAGCAGGACAATACTAATTGTCCTGCATTGACGAGCTTTATGGAGATGCTGATTTCATTTTCCAGCAGGACTTGGCACCTGCCCACACTGCCAAAAGTACCAACACCTGGTGTAATAACCACAGTATCACTACGCTTGATCGCCTCCATGCCACGCCGCATTGATAACACCTCAGCAGTGCCACAGGCTGATCGCCTCCATGCCACGCCGCATTGATAACACCTCAGCAGTGCCACAGGCTGATCGCCTCCATGCCACGCCGCATTGATAACACCTCAGCAGTGCCACAGGCTGATCGCCTCCATGCCACGCCGCATTGATGCAGTAAGTCATGAAGAAGTCGGAGCCCCGACCAAGTATTGAGGGCAGATACTGGACATACTTTTCAGTAGGACAACATTTCAGTATTATAAATAATTTTTGAAATTGGGCTTCTATAATATTCTAATTTTCTGAGACACAAAATTTTTGGTTTTCATTAACGGTTCCCATAATCATCAACATTAAAAAGAAAAAAAATGCTGGAAATAGATCACTCTGTGTATAATGAATCTATAGAATATATGGGTTTCACTTTTTGAATTGAATTACAGAAGTAAATTAACTTTTTGATGGTATTCTAATTCATTGAGAAGGGCTAGTATATCCATCCACACACACACATGCACAATTTAATAGGAGTTGTGTAGTACATGTTGGTTCCCCTGCACATAACAGCTGATCATTGGAGCTGTCCAAAAGAAAGACAATGGCTTTAATACCAAGAGACTAGCTAGCAGTATAAAGATTACATTCCCATAATTACAGGACACCAGGGGCCCTCACAAATATATGTAAATATATGTATGAGACTTATTTCTATATTTAGGAATAACCTCTAAAATTAGCATCAATGTGCATGTCGGGGTAGAAATCACAAAAGTGGTCAAGAACATGACGCCCATATATTCATGGCAAAACAGGGCGGAGTATTTACTATAAATCTATGGAATACACTGGATACAGTTCACTAATTTTAAGCTTTCATTAATGCAATTTATTGATTTCTCAATTGAACACAAACCTGTTCTAGTTTACAATCAGGATGATCTCAGTTACTCAGAGTCTTGTTGTATCTCATCAATATTCACATTGTATCAGCAATGTCCTGTCACTAGAGACACCAGAGCCTCAACAATGCACGGAGCTGAGCCGAGTACAGAAGAATGAAGCGACTAGATTATACTGAAGAGCAAGTCCAACATGTCAATTCTACTTCCATATTCTTGTACATAGGGGGCAGTATCATTGTAGTTATATTCTTGTAGTTATATACTTGTATATAGGGGGCAGTATTATAGTAGTTATATTCTTGTATATAGGGGGCAGTATTATAGTAGTTATATTCTTGTATATAGGGGGCAGTGTTATAGTAGTTATATTCTTTTTTTGAAAAACATTTTTATTGGTTTTCATACAATCATAATACACTTCAAACACAACAATATATTTACATTCAGACAGATGTCTTCTTTAACTCACGCAGGAGCGTACACAGTGCAATATTTGAGGTCTTGTCGTTCCTTGGGTTAACATCATTTTATTATATTCTGTCTCCCTTTCTTGAGCACATTAAAGACCTTGTACCTTAGTAAGCTTATCCTTTATTATATCCCTGTCTCTTTGAACTCAATGCCCTACTGTCTTGGCCCTCACTTAAGCCCCTTCCTTGTCCACTATCTTCCCCTGGTCTTTCATCCTCTCCTTTCCTCTATTCATTCCCTTCCATCAATGCACTTTCAAGCTTCCCAGAGTACCTTTAATATCTTCTGTAAGATACCAAGAAGTATATCTGAAGTTCTCCATCAGTTCCCCTATCTCTCTTGCAGGCAACTGTTCTATAAATGGCCTCCATCGTTTGAAAAAACCTGAGGTTCTTTGTTTCTTATGTTTTGTCGTTTCTACTTTATCTGAATACATACAGACTCTCATTTGCTGAGTTACATGGTGTATTGAGGGGATATTGCTTTCAATCCATCCTTTTAGCAGGCATCTTTTGGCTACAAGAAATATTATATGCATCAGTGGGGGAATATGCATCTGAATCTCTGTTACTTCTGCACTAGCTATCGCCTTATAATGAAAGAGCAACAGCATAGGGTCTGTTGGTATCTCTCTGTTCCATAGTAGCTGAACATAATCTAAAACTTTCCTCCAAAATTTTTGTATCTCTGGGCATGACCATATGCCATGGTATAAATCAGTATTTAATTGACTACATTTTGGACAAGCATGTATTCTGCTGGTATTAGCTATCGTTGCTGGAATATTGAAAGCATAAATTGCCGCATGCATTAATTTAAAGTGTGATTCTCTCCACACCTCATTCACCACACATTTCCTCACTACCTTCCAGCCCTCCAAAAGAGGACTTTTAACGTCTTGCATGTTCAAGGTGCGTCTCCAGTATGCAAACTGGTCTCTCGGAGCTACTCGGATGTACAATTCTCTTATTGTTTTGTAAAGCATCGACAGTGACGTCCTATGTGTCTCATCTCCAATCACCTCATCAAATGCATTATTTGTAATTTCTGATTCCAAATTCCTTACCAGTTTTGTGCAGAACGATTTAACTTGTAAATACTGAAGGAAATGGTTCGGGGAAATTTCAAATTTCTCTACTAATTCCGGTAATGTATATAATCTGGCCTCCGTAGCATGAAGTACATTGCCTACTGTCTCAATTCCCCTTTGTTTCCATGCTGTGAATAGAGAGCTCGATTGCCCCGCTGGAAATTCTATGTGTGACCATAGTGGTAGATATTTGGATAACTGATATGACAGCCCCATCTTTTTCCTCACCTCCTTCCAGCACATTATAGTATCTCTCAGTAGCACTGATCCCTTTACATGTCTAGGAAGCGCTGTTAGTCTAGTATGTAGTAAAGAGACGAGATCATGAGGTCCCGCCAGTGCCTTATCCAACTCGTAATTTGAATAGTGACTAGAATGCTGCAGCCAGTCCGCCACATGTCTAAATAAGCTGGCTATATTGTATCCCCTTAAGTGTGGTATATTTATCCCGCCTTGCCAGTGATAGCCTTGTAATTTCGCCATTGCGATTCTGGGTCTCTTATTTGCCCAAATAAACTTCGATATTTTAGTATTAAAGTCCTTCACATCCTTATGTTTCAATAAAATGGGCAATGTCTGGAGTGGATACAACAGTCTTGCAAAAGATATCATCTTAACCAGATGACATCTACCAAATAGCGAAAGGGGCAAATTTGCCCATCTGATAAGTTCATTAGTTATTTTCTGGAAAAGCGGTTTGTAATTGAGTTTATACAGAGTTTCTGCCGTTTGCCCTATCTTAATCCCTAGGTATGTTATGTGTGATGTCGCTACCTTGATACCTGTTTTTTGAATTTCTATGTTTTCCCTATGATTATGTTGTGATAATCTCAGCAACTCACACTTTGCCGGATTAATCCTAAGCCCCGCAAAAGAACCATAATACCTAATCAGGTCAAAGACCTTCTGTAAGTGTAGATTGGGCTTGGACATAAACAGAAGAATATCATCTGCAAATACTGCTGACTTCACTTCCTTATCCCCTATGTGTATCCCCGAATATAACTCATCACCTTCTAAGATCTTGATAAGGGGTTCCAACGCCAGATCAAATAGCAACGGCGATAAGGGGCATCCCTGTCGCGTACCCTTCTGTAATGCGAATGTCGATGACCTGAATCCCGGCGTGCAAACTGCTGCAGTAGGTTCCGTATACAGTGCTCTCAGATACTGTCTGAAGTTCCCTTTTACATTAAACTTGTCCAGGACCATGTTTAGCCATCGCCATTCAACATTGTCGAAGGCTTTTTCTGCATCTATGACCACCAGAGCTGACTGGTCACATGACAATGGCCTAGTTTTAATCTCATCCATCACTCCCAGGACCTTTCTGATGTTAGTGACTGCAGCTCTACCCTTGATAAAGCCCACTTGTGATGTTCCCACCAACTGAGGCATCAAGACCGCCAATCTATTTGCCATTATCTTTGATATTAATTTAAGGTCCTGGTTTATTAGTGATATGGGTCTGTACGAACCCGGTTGCGAAAGATCTTTTCCTGTTTTGGGTAATACCTTTATGTACGCCATATTTGCCGCTGCTGGTATGTGGGTTCCCTGCATCAACGAGTTAAAATAGGATAATAATGTTGGTGTTATTTGTTCTATCATTATTTTGTAGAACTCTGCCGGGTATCCATCTGGTCCCGGAGCTTTACCTCTTGGTAATCCCTTAATTGCCATTTGTAGCTCTTCCATAGTAATTGGCGTATTAAGATTGTCTAATTGATCTGTGCTCAAAGTTGGCATATCTAACCCATCAAGCAACTGGTCTCCTTGTGTAGTGTTTGTCGTCTGTCCTTCTTTATATAATGTCTGATAATAGGATTTCAAAATGTCGTTTATTTTCCTAGGATCCGTGTGCATCTGCTCAGTATGATCTTTTAACTTTGTGATATGTGAGCGCGGCCGAAAGCCTCTTGATAATCCTGCTAGCAGCCTCCCTGCCTTATTTCCAAACCTAAAAAGCTCCGCCTCGTAAATTGATCTGCCATATTTCTCCTTTTTGTCTAGCCACTCCTCGAACAATCTCTTGGCTTCTACCCACTGTCTCTGTTTGTCTGGCTTCGGGTCTTTCTGAAAGCTGGAATATGCCCCCCTTAGACCATCACTGTATTCCTTATATTTCTGAAACGTTTGCTTCTTTTTGAATGCAGCATAAGCCATGATCCTCCCTCTCAGTACCGCCTTCGCTGTTTCCCAGTATAATGCATATTCTGTTCTGTGTGTCGCGTTGTCCCCGTCATATTCTAACCACCAACCTCTCAATAGCTCTTGGAATCCTTCCTCATTTGCTAGCACTGTCGGAAATCTCCAAATGAAATCCCCCCCTTTAGGGTATGTGTCAGTCAGCATTATGCTCATTGGAGCATGATCTGAGATGACCATATTTTTTATGTCCACCTGCTCCAATCTCTGTATCAAGTGTGGGCTCAAAAAAATATAGTCCAATCTTGACCATGATTTATGTTGTGACGAAAAGTAAGTGTACTCTCTACCATCTGGATTCATATGCCTCCAGCTATCCCCCAGCATTGTGGCTTGTGTAAAGTTCGGCAGGATGTCGTCTGTTGCAAGAGATTGTGCGAGGGGATTTCGTTGCCTGTCTTCAGCCGGATCCATTACCGAGTTAAAATCCCCCCCCACTATTTTCAGTACATTTGTGTCCGCCAGAATTTTATCCTGCAGTTCTTGGAAGAACGCACGGTTGCTTGTATTGGGGGCGTATATGTCATATATGCTTATTTCCCCCGCCGGTGTGTCCAGTAAGAGCTGTATTATGCGTCCCTCCTTGTCTGCATACTGTGAGCGTGTTGTGGATGATAAACTTTTATGTATTAGGATCATCACTCCATTTTTTTTTTTAACTGCCGCTGACCCATAGACTTCTCCTACCCACCACTTTCTCATACGGAAAAAGTCCTTATCTTCCAGATGCGTCTCTTGAAGCAGAGCTATATCAACTTTTAGTGAATGCAAATGTCTCAATACCATGGCTCTCTTATGGGGGGACAGCAATCCTTTAACGTTCCATGTTATTATTCTCATAAAACAACTAACAACATTGAGCTATGTTGACCATGCATATCTCTTAATCCCCCTCCTATTATCAACCAAAACCTGCAAATTGTGTTGATAATTTTACTACTAATTAGCTCCCTTGTGGTTGCTTTGTATATTATTAATCTTCTGTCCTTTGATGTAAAACCAAAACTTCTAACAATCCCATAACTTTCCCTTCTATCCCCAAGGGTCCCTTGCCTTCCCGCACCCATTATTTTCAAAACTTCACTTTTTTCTAACACAGTGCTTTCTCCCGCTTTCCTAACCAAATAGATTCTATCCTCCGACCACATAACAACATTACATATCACATCCCCCAGGAGTCAATCCCACCCCCGACGCCCTTCATATTTGTGAATATTCAGATGAGCCATCTGTCATGCTCACCCATCTTCTACCCGTTTCACTTAAACAGGCCAGTCTCCAAAGTCTCATCAAATTATAGTCCTGGTGTTTTATTTCACTACTCGTGGAGTCTGCGTCATTCTTTTTTCCCTTGGTGGTTGACTTTTCATTGACGGGGTTTGGACTTGTGCTGGCATCTCCTTCTCTGACGTTGACCTTGTCCCCTTCCGTGATAGATCCTCCTGCAACAAGTCCTTGAAAACTTCTTCAGCTTCTCGATGATCGGTGTAGATCTGCAAGGTTCCGCTTGGCGTTGTAACTTTCAATATCGCCGGATATTGGAGTTGGAATTTCAATCCCTTGTTATAAAAAGCGGTACATATCTTGCTGAATTGTTTGCGCTTTTTGGACACCTCAGCTGAATAATCCCCAAATATCATGATTGGTACTCCATTTAGCTTCGCCGGTCCCTGCCGCATTTTATAGGCTCTTAGTAGGGCTTCTTTGTCAGAATAGTCCAGATATCTTACTATGACTTGTCTGGCTCTCTTTCCAGCTCCTGCTTGTGACTGCTGCTGTTGTCTTTCTGGCCCCACTCGATGTGCTCTTTCAACCTTGCACGGCCCGTTCATGTTCAGCATTTTTGGCAAGTCATACTCGCATATTCGTTTCAGCTGTGCAACCGGTATGTTTTCTGGAAGACCTACTATGCGTAAATTGTTTCTCCGTGACCTGTTCTCCAAGTCGTCTATTTTGAGGGCCATCCTCTGCTTCTCTTCCATCAGCTCCTGAAGTGTCCCGTGCGTGTCTGCGGCTTCGTCTTCAAGCATTGAGATACGTTGTTCCACTTCATCCAACCGTGCCCCATGCTGAGTGAGCTCGCTTTGAAATTGCTGCAATGAGGCCGCTATCGTATTTGCTAGCGTGTCCTGTATATCCGGCGTTATACGCTTAGCCACTTCCCTGGCCAATTTTTTGTAATCGATCACTGGTGTCATTGCCGCGCCAGAAGCTGTTCCCATCCCATCATCATCCGATAATTGATCCTCGTGTTCTGAGGATGAATGTCCTGTGGGCTGTTTATCTTTGCGGGTTACTGGCGGCATCTTGTTCCCCGAGGTACTTGCGCGCCCTTTAGCTCTTGACCTGGTCACAATAACCAAAAGAGGCTTCTTGGGAGGCGGGATTGTATCCTAAAATGGCTTCTGTCTCCCCACAGTCGATCTCTATGCACCTTTCAGCAGCGCTTATGTGTAACTGTCTATACACAGTATGATTATTTTCTTTTGCTGGTCACTGCTTTCCCTTCTTTTAGCTCCTGTTATAATCTGCTTTTCACTTGCCTCTGTCTGACCGTGTTGAGAGTGTTTTCACTGGGGCTATCACCGGTATTCCTTCTGACTCCCCCGACACTGATCGATTATTCAGCCGTCTGCCTTATTCTCTAATACCGCTGCGTCATGCCCCCGGCCATGCTGCAAAATGGCGCCCGACTTTTTCCAGTGGATGCCTCGTCTCCTCCTCTTTCCTCAGAGCCGTTATGTACTGGCTTGCGTGGCGTGAATTTTCCCCTGTGTTCGCTCCCTGATGCCGTACCTCTACATATGGCGAGGGAGATGCCTCCGACTCTGTCTTGTTCCGTCTGGCGATGTCGGGAGTGATCACGCGGGAGCGCCGGGCTGATGCTGCGCTTCCGTCTGTTTCCTCCGAATACCGGACTTATTTATCACCTGGCTGCTCCGCTCTTCCCCTCAGACTGATGCTGGGGCTGAGGTAAGATTTAATACCGGATTTCGGTCGTGGATGCTGTGTTAGTCGATTTATTTTGGTCAATCTAGCACGGAGCGTTCTCTGCACCCTCCTCACATGTCAGCGCCGGAACCGGAAGTCCGTAGTTATATTCTTGTATATAGGGGGCAGTATTATAGTAGTTATATTCTTGTATATAGGGGGCAGTATTATAGTAGTTATATTCTTGTATATAGGGGCAGTGTTATAGTAGTTATATTCTTGTATATAGGGGGCAGTATTATAGTAGTTATATTCTTGTACATAGGAGGCAGTATTATAGTAGTTATATTCTTGTACATAGGAGGCAGTATTATAGTAGTTATATTCTTGTATATAGGGGACAGTAATATACTAGTTATATTCTAGTACATAGGGGACAGTATAATGCCTCATGCACAAGACCGCGTGTGCCGGTCAGGTCCAGTCCGTGATCAGCGGAAAGATAGGACATGTCCTATCTTTCCACGGATCGGAAAGTTGGGTCTGTTTTCATGGAACCGATTCAATCGATAAAGGGAAAGGGTCCGTAGAGCTATTGGGTGCCAATCGGATGCTGTGAAAAATGGCCCAAGTGGCACCCTGTCTTTTGCAACTGGCGTTCTAGTAGATATATTCTTGTACATAATAGGCAGTGTTATAGTAGTTATGTTCTTGTATATAGGGGGCAGTATTATAGTAATTATATTCTTGTCCATAGGGAGTAGTATTTTAGTGGTCATATTCTTTAACAAGGGGCAGATTATAGTGGTCTATATCCTTGTCCACAGGGGGCAGTATAGGTGTTAGATAAGTAAATCAGGCAAATGTAGTATTCGGCATATTCGAGAGAATAGGTCTGTTATGTACTAGGCCTGGTCTTCCAAAACCTTGCCTAAAAGCTGTACACAGCTCCAATCACCCTCTCAGCCCTACAGTCATTAGGCCCTTGTTAATGGCTGGTAAAAAGTTAAGAATTGTGGGTTCTTAATGGGAAAACTATAGTTTAGTCAGAGTCTATCTCTTGAGTTTAATAGATAGGTCATTGAAATGTTTTCACCCTCAAAACATCCATACATGTGACACGGATCAATTGGCTAGTTGTTTCACTTTTGCACATCGTTGTACAGCCTTGTATAAATCTTGGGGAGAACATATGGATTAATTTCCTCCAGATCTCTCATTTTTACCTGGCAGGCCACTGAGGAGGTAGTGCTTAGCCAAGGGGTGGTGCTTAAAAATATTGGTCTCCTATTACAGGCTGGGTAGTGGACGACTCCTACTGCAGCCAGTTGTCTTACAGTCAGACACAAGAGAGATTGGAGAACCTACTATATCTCTGTATGACCTAATAGAGAATATAGAAAAGGGTTGACTAAAGTAGACAACCCCTTGAAGGGGACAGGTTCTTTAAGTGGCTCTGTCACCAGATTATAAATTCCCCATCTCCTACATAATCTGATGGGCGCTGTAATGTAGATAACAGCAGTTTTTTTTTATTTTGAAAAACTATCATTTTTGAGCAAGGTGTGAGCAATTTTAGATTTATGCGAATTAGTTTCTTAATAGACAACTGGGCGTGTTTTTTACTTTTTACCAACTGGGCGTTGTAAAGAGGAAAAAAAAAAGTGAATGATGCTGACCAATCAGCGTCATACACTTCTCATTGTTCCAGCCCATTGTTATAGTGTCATTGTGCAGTGAAAGAAGCCGGGCTGGAACAATGAGAAGTGTATGACGCTGATTGGTCACTGATTGGTCAGCATCATATACTCCTCTTCACAATGTCCAGTTGGTAAAAACACGCTCAGTTGTCTATTAAGAAACTAATTAGCATAAATCTGAAATTGCTCAAAAATTATCTTTCAAAATAAAAACCACTGCTGTTCTCTACATTACAGCGCCGATCACATTATGTAGGAGACAGGGCACCTATAATCTGGGGACAGAGCCTCTTTAACAACAAAGCTTTTCCTATGTAAAGTAAAAAAAACACCAGTGAGAAAAGTCTTCACAAATGAACAGAAACATTGAAAATTTGCAGTAGGCACCGAGGACCTGGTCACAGGTGCACAACAAGGCAGAACTGCCGTATACCGGAACAATTCAATGGTTTCAGTAAGAACTAAAGTTGTATATTACTTTTGGAAATAGACATGCTCGGTCCCTCAGATAGATTACGGAAACATTGTGCTAATGCAACACAACCTATTACCAAGAGGCAATAGCATTAGGATATAAATTCCTGGCCAAGCCTAAGCAGCTGTTTGTGATCATGTGGTAATCTTATAAAGACGTGCGGTGTGCACTGTTCAGGTATTCTAGAGAGCATTCTGTATACGACCTCAACGTCCTTCAAGGAGGAGGCTCTAAGGAAACTCTGACTTAGCACCCGGGAGTCCAACGTTCGTAATAAACTATAATTAGAATATATATATATGTGTGTATGTATGTATGTATGTATG
Organism: Rhinoderma darwinii; assembly: GCF_050947455.1. Classification (NCBI taxonomy): domain Eukaryota; kingdom Metazoa; phylum Chordata; class Amphibia; order Anura; family Rhinodermatidae; genus Rhinoderma; species Rhinoderma darwinii. The sequence goes on from NC_134690.1 coordinate 388,284,673, forward strand.
TATGTATGTATACACATACATATACACACCCATACATGATAGATAGATAGATAGATAGATAGATAGATAGATAGATAGATAGATAGATAGATAGATAGATAGATAGATAGATAGATAGATAGATAGATAGATAGATAGATAGATAGATATTACACACACATAATATATCAGCAGTGCTTGATGGTGCAGTGTACACATGTAAATACACAGCAACTTGTGACTGTTGGGAGGAGCGCTCCTCATACGGACCTGCTCCTAGAATATGCTGCATAGTATGACGACAGATAAGTGTTAAAAATTCAGATCAGCCATTTCGGTCTGTGGGTGACAACCAATTATGGCCGCCAGTACAGCTCTCACAAGGGTTGTCACCCACTATCCCCAGACTCTGGATAGCAAATATTCCTAGGTATGTAGTGATACATCTACTGCTTCCATATTTGCTGCATAACAAGGTAGACCTGCCATTCAGGAGTCTGGAAAAGCCTCGTAATAACCAATATGGCCTCCACTGCAGCGCCCACCAGAATTGTCACTCAACTTTTCCAGAAACCACTTTAAATAATGAAAGGTTGAAAGCAATTTTTACCAACTGGACAGTAGAGGGCGACTCAGGAACGTCATTTCAGAAAAAAAAGTGCTCTTTAAATGACGACATTGAAGTCTGGAGAGTGATCAACAGAAAGATCGTCATGGTATTTAAAGAACTTGCTGCATCATCCTTACCCAAATGAGGCTTGTCCCCCCCTGCTGGAGTCCCATTCTCTTGTTGTGCCAGCAATGTCTTCAGGATAACATGTGTAGCCCCCAGTCTTGGGAGGGTAACGTGAGTAAGAAATGGCAAGTTATTTTTTTTGGCATATAACCGGCTTGTTTCCCTTCTTTTCCTGAGAAAGCCACCCTCTGGGAATAAGATGATCCACTTTCGATCTCGACTCCTGTAGTATTTTTCTAGGTGTACCTTCAGGAGGACCAGCTGCTGGTCACGATAGGCTTTGCCCTACGAATACACAAGAGAGCAGGTTGAGTAGAGTGAATTATGACCACTTTGTATGCATTTTAATAGTTAAATGGTGTAAAAGTGAAACACACAAAAAAAAAAAAACATTGTTGCAAGGAAAAGTAAGTGAACCCTTTGGAATTAATTACTAATAAAATGTGGTCTGATTGTTATCTAAGTCACAATTATAGACAAACACAATCTAACGAAAAACACACAAACAGTTGCACTGTTCAAGTCTTTTATTGGGTAAACATCCACAGTGCAGAAAAAAAAAAAAGTAAGTGAACCTGTTAATGACTTCTAAAAAAGCGAATTGGCAAAAGGGGTTTCAATTCAGGAGTTGAGATTGTAAGTGTGGGTTTCACTGGTGCTTTGCCCAATAAATAATGGCACACAGAGCCTGGTTACTGAAATCGGTTCTTCTCAAGAAAGATTTGTCAGTTCACATGTAGCGTAAACACGGTGGATTTTTCAAAACGGATTTCATTCTTGAAAATCCGTAGCATAATAATTCAATAGCAGCTAAGTGTATGAGATTTGAACAAATCTCATCCACACGCTGCGTAAATGCCGAGCGGAAAAAACGTGTCAGTTGTATTTGCGTATTCGCTGCTTGTTTGTTGCAGGTTTTCCCCATTGAATTCAATAAGGAGGTAAAATCTGCAACAAATAGCAAATCGGAAAAAAATACAAATCTTATACTATTCAGAATTCTGTATTTCTTCCAGGCCGGCCTCCTGGAATGAAATTTCAACCCACGAGACTGCTGCAGCCAAATCAAAGGAAACTTTCAGAAGACAGAGATGCAGGAAGATGGAGAAGGCTACAAAAGCATTGCTAAAGACCAGGATGTACGTCAATCCAGTTAGACAATTTGTCTACAAATGGAGAAAATTCAGGACTGTTACTACTCTCCCTAGGAGAGGGAGTCTTGTTAAAGGGGCTCTGTCACCAGATTATAAGTGCCCTATCTCCTACATAATGTGATCGGCGCTGTAATGTAGAGAACAGTGGTTTTTATTTAGAAAAACGATAATTTTTGAGCAAGTTATGAACGATTTTCGATTTATGCGAATTCGTTTCTTAATGACCAACTGGGGGTCGTAAAGAGAAGTGTATCACGCTGACCAATCAGCGTCATACACTTCTCTCCATTCATGTACATTTGGAATCACAGCACAGACACTTCAATAAAGTTCATGTGGGTATATGTGACAGCACAGCGTGATTTCGTGAGATCGTGCTATGATTACAAATGGACTTGAATGGAGAGAAGTGCATGACGCTGATTGGTCAACATCATACACTCTGTACAACGCGCAGTTGGTAAAAAGTTAAAAAAAAGCCCAGTTGTCTATTAAAAAAACGAATTAGCATAAATCTAAAATTGTTCATAACGCGCTCCAAAATTAATTTTTTTCTAAATAAAAACCACTGCTGTGATCTACATTACAGCGCCGATCAGTTTATGTAGGAGACAGGACACTTATAATCTGGTGACAGAGCCTCTTTAAGATCACTCCAAGACCACAAAAAGCATTCCTGAGAGAGGCGAGAAGAGCCCAAGGGTAACAGCAAAAGACCTACAGATCATTGAGGGATGTAAGAATATGAGGGCAGCAGTCCATGAACTCAAGCTGAAGAGACGTTGGGTGATACAACAAGACAATGACCCAAAGCACACAAGTAAATCAACTAAAGAATGTTTATTTAAAAAAAATTAACTAGTAATAATAAAATAAATAATAAGAAATAATAATAAGCCATATTTTTCGGACCATAAGACACAATTTTTAGCAAGAATAAATCTTGATAAAAAGTACCTGCGTCTTATAGTTGGCAGTCAAGGGACCCGGCAGTGCCGGGCCCCCTGACTGCTTCTTACTTAACCCTTCCCCGACACATGATGGGGATGATGTTTGGAGGGGAGCGGAGCGGGCTGATGCGTGGAGCCCACTCCATACACTGTTTTACAGCTGACACGCTGCTCTAACAACCAGGAACAACGATGGCGCTGTTCCTGGCCGTTTAGTTAAATGCCGCGGTCAATAGCAACCGTGGCATTTAGAAGGGTAAGGGGCATAGCTAAAGGCTCATGGGCCCCGATGCAAAGGCTCTACTTGGGCCCCCCCCAAACTTCTCATGGCCCGCAGCTTTCAGATGCATTGCTGGGTCTCCTAAGTGAGCCAACGATGCAGCACTAGCAGCCAGGGGCGTCACTAAGGTCTTGAAATGTCAGGGGAAATAGCCCAAATACATATGTGCCCCCCCCCCCCCAACAAAATGTGTGCGTGTATGTAAATGTGTATATAGGATACAGAATATTTATAGAACTCTGACCCTATAGCTATGGATAGGATACATTGGCTCAGCAGACAGTATCACACATGATGGGATTAGATACACAGCTCAGCAGACAGCATCACACATGATAGGGTTCAGCTCGCTGACATTGCGGCTCCAGCGTTGGACCCAGGAAAGGTAAGAATAATAATGGTTTTGCTTTTTTATGTGTTAGTGGTTTTTTTACAAGTTCGGTTGTTGGACTACTTCGGATTCGTGGACTAATTCGATGACTGCGTTTTTTTTTATTCTCAATAAAATGGTTAATGAGGGATGTGTGTGTGATTTTTAGTTCAATAAAATATTTTTTCTATGTCTTTTTCGAAACTTTATTACTACCGCCTTAGTAATGGACGCTGTCAATCAGCCAGCAGCTATTAATAAGGCGGGGCTAAGTGTTAGCCGGTGCAGAGGCCATCACTATCGCCCATTATTACCAGGGGTAGCGGGAAGAGCCGGGTACGGTCCACTACCCAACCATCTGCAGTGATGGCTGGGCACTGGCGCAGCCGCAGGCTATTATTTATTAGACTGGGAAAGGCCAAAAATAGTGGCCCTTCCCACCCTGGTAATGCTAGCCTGCTGCTGCTGTGTTGTATCTGGCTGGTTATAAAAATGGGGGTACCCCACATCGTTCTTTCTAATTATTATAATTTTATTTAATTAGTTTCTTAATAGACAACTGGGCGTGTTTTTACTTTTTTTACTAACTGGGTGTTGTAAAGAGAAGTGTATGACGCTGACCAATCAGCGTCATACACTTCTCTCCATTCATTTTTAGCAGTGCTCGCAACACAGCGTGATCTCGTGAGTCACATACTCCCATGTTAACTTTACCGAAGTGTCTTGGGAGTGAATAGACATCACCTCCAGGCAGGACGCGATCTCTATTCATCACTCCCGACACTTCGGTCTAGTTTCTGTGAATAGATTCCATGTAAACATCTGCTTTGACCTGCGGGTGCAGTAGAACTGCCTTGAGTCGCACGTAACCACAAGAACAAAAAAATCCGACTACTTTTTAAAAATCAATATATATTATATATATAAAAAAAATAAAAGAAAAAGAAATTGTTAAAAAAAAAAAAAAAAAAAGCACTCATTTTAGACCAAAAATATTGTTTCTTGATGTATATAAATTATTTCCTTACCTGTCGGATGAAAAAATCTCCGTGCACAAGGGACACCACCCCAAAATTTGTGTATTTGAAAATATGGTCCATTAGCCACATCATTTGCCGGACGACCTGCAGTAATTAAAGAATAAAATAAAAATTATACATAATACGGACACATCTCACATAGACCTGTAATACTAATCCAGAAGATGTCAACAGCACAGTAATAATTGGTCCCCTTCAAAGCCGACGTCCTGTACTGACCCCGCAGCAGCACTTGTCCCCCGCAGCAGCGGCAGCCTTTGAAAACAGCTGAGCTAAGCCGTCTTCTACACACTCACATTTATTATGGGCGTCAGATCATCATGCAGGTCAAAAATATAAATCAGGGGGCATGTTGAAAAGACGAACGCCAAGAAAAAGTAATAGTGTTACCTATAACAACCAGACGTCACATTTTATTCTGAATTTTAAGTGAATTTCCATCTTTGAACACCATTTTACAGGATATATATTAGGGCTGGGCGATTATGGCCGAAATCACAATAAAGATTCATTGAATTTGTAACCTCGATTATGATTAATGAAGGATTACTGAGGCCACACCCCTTTTGGCATGCCACGCTGTTGAATCAATATTTAGTCTGAGCCTGCTGTATACTACTGTATATAATATACTCCCTGACACTGCCCCCACACAGTATAGTGCACCCCACACCGTATAATAATGCCACATAGCTGGCCCCACACATTATACAGTGTAAAGGGCAGCTATGGGGGGGCATCGTACCGTGTGGAGGGCAGCTATGGGGGGCATTGTACCCTGTGGAGGGCAGCTATGGGGGGCATCGTACCCTATGGAGGGCAGCTATGAGGGATATCGTACCCTATGGAGGGCAGCTATGAGGGGCATCGTACCCTGTGGAGGGCAGCTATGGGGGGCATCGTACCCGGTGGAGGGCAGCTATGGGGGGCATTGTACCCGGTGGAGGGCATCGTTCCCTGTGGAGGGCAGCTATGGGGGGGTATCGTACCCTGTGGAGGACAGCTATGGGGGGCATCGTACCCTGTGGAGGGCAGCAATTTACAGGATACATGTGAAGGGAGTATTCAAAACCCCATCTACATGTAGTGAAATTGAGGACACGCTGTAGATTTTCTAATCCGCGAATGTCAAATTCTATTGCAGATTTTTACCGTGGATTTCATCCTTTGCATCTCATAATATAAAAACCTGCATCAAAATTCGCAGCGGAAATAGTCCGCCATATACTCTAGAACTGCATTCACAATTCCGTAAACGTCAGAATTTAAGTCTTTAAAGGTTTCAAGGCCCTTTAACATGGGCAGATTTCCTGGCCCGGTAACTAGCGCTGATCAACGATAACATGTCGATCGGCGATCAGCAAAGATCGTGAGTATGGTGAGGAACGATCATTAATACGATCTTTTGCATCTTGGCGGAAACACATCCCCCATTTCATTGGGGGAAAAGTGTTGCTGATAAACGATCATTTCATTGGCCGCATAAAAGACACTATCAGTCGACAAATGAGTGTCGGTGATGGTGGCGCATTCCGAAACCACCTAGGACCCTAACCAAACATGACTGGCCCCGGAGTGTCATTAACTGTATACAGTAACTTAATAGCAAAAAATAGCTGTCCCATCTGCATTATAGAAGCCCAGCTGTTAGGGGGTGTGTCCGTCACTAAACTCGTTGACAGTTTCCAATAGCAACCAGCAGAAGAGTTACAATAAGATTTTATGAATATCCCAGTCTACGCTTGAGATCTACACTGCCCCCATCTGCATTAATGCGGGTGCTGAAGAAAACCCCATACTCGGAGTGTATTTTTCAGTAGATGTTTTACACAGTTAGCGGTGTACGATTCGGATACATCCAAAGAGTCCAAAATTTTACCTTTTCTGCTATCACTGGTTCTGAAAATCAACAGTACTTAGCCCAGTAACCTGTAATGTTTATTGACCATTTAGAGAATACGAGTATCACGTGTACGCAGATCGTAGACCGTCTTCCCGGCTCAGCACAGATGACCTGGCCTTGCACACAGTTGGTCCAGTGCCATTATATATTGCTCAATAATTCACAGAACAGCCGTGATTGGCAGCTGGAGGCCTCGTCCCAGAGTCCCATAATTCATTTACAAGAATGGCTAAAATAGACGCAAGGACATCAGAGCCTAAACCTTCTATACAGTAAAAAGAATTGTATTTTTTTTATGGTTATTTTTTTTTAAGCTTACATGTTGGAATATTTTTTTTTATTCTCAAATAGCAATCCGGTACTCCAAATTCACGATACGAACTACACTTAGGTGTAGATTATGACCTATGGCAATGGTCTGCATGGCGTTTGACTGCACTGGAAGAACAAATAATCTGGTTTTAATCAATATCGGATACTGAGAGATTGCATTGAAAGCCCCAATGGGCATTCCGGGATTTATTACTTTTTTTTATTTTTATTAACTACCTCAGGTCCTTGATGTACTATTACGTCAGTGTGGTAGGGGGTAAAAGTAATATTAGTGCCTTCACTGTTCAGCTCTATAAAGACGATATTCATGGGTAGACTGGAAATAGCTGGCACTGCTCAATCCTGGACAGGACACTACACATACAAGGAGTTTTACTCTACGGCAATTCCACTCGAAAAGCCATAGTCCGCTGCAATATTTGCCAACATGGTGCTCAGAACCCAGGACAGCACAAGAGATATTTAAAAAGGTGAATAAATGTTGCAGCACTCCCCGGTACTGCAAAAAGGTTCCTTTGACTCCATGATCATGGTCAGTAGGATGTGGAAAATACTGAAAAGTCTTATTCACATCCTAATGACCATGATCGTTGAATAAAAGAAACCTTATTGCAATACCGGTGAGTGTCGCAACATTTATTCTACTTTTAAAAATACCTATAAAAAAAAGATCCTACCGAATATTTGTTGAGTGCTACAAGTTGACAAGCGGGGGTTTCTGAGCCCCAAGTGGAAGGTTTCCAAGCTACACACAGACCATGTTGTGGTATATAGTTTAGGACTGAGCTCACTACTGTCCACAAAGATCAGTGCACGGAAGGGGCACAGTTGTCTCGTGATCGGGCAGAGCACTTATTATAGAGCCGGTCTGGGAGGTCTGGCCCTCTCAACCACGGACTTGAATCCCTGGCTTTACGAATATAACTTGGCTCCCCCTACTGGTAGCTACTAGAAAATGTACAAATATAAAAAGAAAAAAAATTCAATAAAATGTTTAGATCGAATACATAAAGCTTATTCTAAAATAAGAATTTACCCAACAGTCCACCACTTGGCGGGTCCAGAAGATCATAATGAAGTCCCAAACACACTGACCCAAATGAATTGGCCTGACCTTGGCTATCGTGACGCCAAAAGGATTTTTCCGTAATAGCAATTTCCTAAATTGCCCAAGATAATAATGCAAAAACCCTCTAATGTTTATTAGCAATAGAAAGCTATAAAATTAATGTTAGGGCCTAAAAAACCTCTTCACCAGAGCCCAGGGCGTGCAGAGTGTTCAGTGCCGGAGAACAAGAGCTTCTATTTGCACCCACTTAGCCCCACTCGAGACTACTGCCAGTTTCCATAGAGAGACCTCATACCATGCTCTTGTCCTGCAAGCACATCATTAACGTGCAGACGTCCCCTGTTGCTTGATGATTCACCAACATTACAGCTTCGTCTTCTGTGATCGTGTGAACATCGTCACCCCATTCAATAACTGCAACGACAAAAAAAAATAAAAAATCCCACCATTAGGCTTCATCGTGCTCCTATGGAGGGCATACGTGTAATACAGATATTACAAAGAACACAGGTTGTTACTGCAACGATTACACATTCATAAAACCAGGCGACCAAGTCATTTGTCTCAAATATTCTGAAGCCTTTACTTTGAACATAGAGACCATACGAGTTAGAGCCAGAGTTAGGCTTTCCTTCTCCTGGGGCACCATTCACTGCCCCTATCTCTGTATCCCAATATCCTAGATACGGCAAAGTGGCTCGTTGGCACACCCGAGGAATCCAGCACATGCCCCAGTAGACTTCGTGCTGAAGTGAATGGAGATTCAGCGTGGTTCTCTACCAGATCCACTCTTTGTTGCTAAGCAGTGCCCGAAGTTATTGAAGCATTGATGCCAAATTGTCTTTCACGAGAGTCCACCTTCCTAACCAGTTTTTTTTCCCAACGCCTCTAAGATAAAAGTATAAAAAAAAAAAAAGTCTTAATTAAAAATCCTCCTACAATTTTGTGAATATGACTCCTTTGCAGGCCTATGAGTCTCCATGGTAACAGACTACAAACAAGCGGTGTAGTCTGATCCTGCAGTCATATGCCCTTCCACATGTCCTCTACCCCTTACCAATATAGATATGAAAAGTTAGCTAGGAGTACAGTAGGGGAGAGATAGATGGAAACTGCAGGGTCAGGCTGCACAGGGTTTGTTTGTAGTCTCCATATGAGCTATATACACAATACAATAGGAGATTTGTAATTAAAAACACTCGTTTGGCTGACCGCTATTCATGGGGTACTCACCAACACACATGAACGCTCGGCCGAGTGTGAATGCGTTCTCAATAGTGAGCAAGCCAGTGCGAAACTCCTCTGGCAGTGGCTTATCTCCTTGCAAACAAAAGGATCAGGAATGTTGGAATCCCTTCTACCCTCCGACATCTGCCATCGGGGAAGAATCGGGACACCACCATACACATTAGATGGTTGGCCGGACCTGCCGAAATTGGCATGTTGGGCCACCATACATCTAATATATATGGCCACCCCAATATACGCCCCAGAGCTCCACAAACAGTCAGTTGCCATTTCCACAACTCCATGCTGAAGTTAAAAAATATATAATAATTTTGTTCATGGAAACGCGTATGTGTGGTATAGAATATCTGCATAAATTAAAATCGGTCCCAACGTTCACCTAATGTGTATGGCCACCTTTAGTCAGAGTGGACACATTTACAAAGACTCTACGGCCAACTTTACGGACCATTGTGAACTCTTCAGGACTAAAAACAGCATAAAAAAATGGAAAGAATAAAAATCCACCACATTTTAGAGACACGGGAGTCTTTAGGAGAACCTGCCAAACTTTTAAACTTTACCAGTAAGGATTATTAGGCTATGTTCACACGGAGTATTTTGGGGGAGGAATATCTGCCTCAAAGTTCCAAACGGAATTTTGAGGCAGATATTCCTCCCCCAAAATACTCCGTGTGAACAGCAATTATCACGCCGTTTTTCGCCCGCGGCCATTGAGCGCCGCGGGCATAAAACACGCTTTCTCCTGCCTCCCATTGAAGTCAATGGGAGGTCGGAGGCGGAAGCGCCCGAAGATAGGGCATGTCGCTTCTTTTTCCCGCGAGGCAGTTTTACTGCTCGCGGGAAAAAGACGCCGACGCCTCCCATTGAAATCAATGGGAGGCGTTCTCGGGCCGTTTCTGCCGAGTTTTGCGACGCGGTTTCCGCGTCAAAAAACTCGGCAAAAGACCTTGTGTGAACATAGCCTTATTCAGGTTAATACTAGAGACGGGAATATCGGATTGTAAATATCGCTCTTTCTAAACCATACACGGTAAAACAGATTTTCATTCATGTTCAGCATTAATAACGGATCTGGATTGTACAAAAAATAGAGAACACGACAAAAATAGATCTGTCAATCAGGATTACTCAACCGGAGAAAAAAAACAAAACATTTGGCTGCCGATTGTCTAGAGCGGGCGTGCACAACCTGTGGCTTTCCAGTTGGTGCAAAACTACAAATCCCAGCATGCCCTGTTAGCCTATGATACGGACTAAGTGTTTATAAATCTGGAAGACATTAAAAAATTGTAAAGGATAAAAAAAAGAAACCTCAACAGGACAAAAGTAGTCACAGCTTAATAACAATATTTAATGTCGTGATTATAAAATTATACATATAAAAAAATAAAAAAAATAATAAAATAAGAAGTTGCATTTTGCAAAGCAACCCCATATATACAAAAATAAATCTCAGTAGAAAGTTAACTGGGTCAAAAGGTGCTCATAGACCGTGGATGTTGGGGTTCAGCTGACTTTCATCTAATGTGTATGGGGATCTTCCACGTCGGAGGGAGAAGGATCGGGACTGTTAGATTTCAACATGCCCGATCCTTTGTTTCTTGTGAAGCTAAACTGCTGGCAGAACGGTCTGGCAGCGGCTTATTCCCCAATGAAATAAAGATGCTCCAGCACGCATAAAACCGTATAGTCAAAAGGAATAGCTGTCAGCCAAAAGCCATCTAAAAACTGTATGGGTCCCGTAGTCGCATATTACTAGAAAACACGTCTCCAAAAATCCTGGCCCCTCCTCTGTAATAAATCCCCCACTCCAGAAGACAGACCCTTTTTTTTTATTAGAAGCTGGAACGGCGATCTGCTGACCAATATGGCATCTCTAATCCCCGCTCAATCAGCGGTTGTCGCCGGGAAAGGCTCTTTTGGCCAAAAACCTGCAGGAGTAATATAATATTACATGGTGGCCAATCAAATTAACGGTTGTCCATGTAATACATTGACGGGCCCGGGTCCACCAGAGCCGCTCTTACAGAGTGGCTCTTCCTTTTTAATAAGGCATAGGAATTGTCTTAGGACAAACCCTTTAAGGACTCGCCAATTAACAGTGGCAGCCATATTGTTTGTTACATAAGATGACTGATATTATTGGTCTTTGCCCACATTGCCAAGAGGCCGATGCACAGGAGCCCTGCTACTTATAAGTCACTCGATGTAAGGCACTAACATGTGGCTTTCCAGCTGTTGGAAAACTACAGCTCCCAGCATGCCCTGACAGCCACAAGTTGGAGACCACTGGTCAATGCCTCATGCACCCGGTCGGGTTAAGGTCCTGTACAGTCTTAGCAATGTAAAATGGGGCTTATAGTAGAGTACGGGGCCATATTGTACCTCTGTATGTCTCAGACATCATAGAGACTATATTTCTATACTGAATCTGACTAAAAAAAATGACGACATGCTCCAGAGGATGCTGTATTAGTATCAGAAAAACTCCATAATACGATGCCGTACAGAGGCGCCAACTTTATGGCAGCACACCATGGACCACATCAAAACCGAAAAATTGGCCTGGTTGGCCATAGCAACCAATCATAGTGCAGTTTACATTTATCCACAGCAGTTTAAGAACTGAAAGCAGAACACGGATTGGTTGTTATGCGCAACAAGGCCTGGTTTTCGGTTTTGAGAAGGGCCCAGACTGGTTATAGCTCAATAGCACAGAGAAATAGTGACTGTGTGTACTTCAGTACGGGACTTACTGAGAAAACCACTAATGTCACTAACTTTATCCACTGGACTGTATCAATAATAATCTGCCGGTTCATATGTCTGTAAGCGAGAGAGAGAGACTATAGACCGTAAATCTTTGTACGTTATTCTCATGACAGCAGGATATTAGGGAATGGCTATTTAATTCTCTAATATATCAGTGTAGATTTATCAAAAATGGCATTTTCCCTCTAGACAGAAACAAGCGATAGTTGGTGGGCACAGGCGGCTGTGTACAAATATTTCAATGCACTTAAAATTCATAGGACAGTTCTGCACGGGCGCCTTTCCGAAAGTAGAGCTACGGGAACCTTACACATTGTCTATGTAAGCAACAAAATCCCTGATCACTTACATGGCAGTTTACAAGTCGCATTACATTTCATCTTATCCATGGGTCTGGGTTGGCAGAGGAGGGTAGTACTCCTTGTGGAGTCATCCATATTGCCTATCTCCGTCTTTGCACAGCATGAATTAGATAGAATTTTAAGGCACGCTGCAGTTATACGTAAAAATAATAAGTTTACGCTTAGAGGCTTTGTTCACACAGTGCAGATTTGATGCAGATTTTGCATGCATTTTTTTTTTAAGCCAAAACCAGAATTGGATCCAGGAGAGGAGACCTATAAAGGCATTCCTTTATACATTTCTTCTGTTTAGAGATCATTCCTGGTTCAGGCTTATTCTGCGATGTGTGAAGAATTTAGGGTCTGCAACAGAAAATCTGCAGCGGATTCTTAAAAATCCCAAAAAACCCCAGATAGATCGGTCACAGAAATCCGCACCAAAATCGTAAGTTTTTGCTGACCATATGGCTGCGGAAACTATGCAGTTTTACCAGCGGATTTGAAGTGTTAAATGTTAATTATAGCAATGTATATGTACACCGGCGCATTGCCAGCAGTTTTTACTGCGTTTCTGCTGTAAAAAACGAAAAATTATGCTCCCTATTGAAGTCTATGGGCCAAACACGCAGCATAAATGGACATGCTGCGGAATTGAAAGTCAAACCGCTGAACTTTCTGCATTTTTTTTTCCTACAGTTTGGGCAGGAGATTTTCTAAATCTCATCCACTTTGCTGCTGCTGTAAATGCTGCGTAATTTCCACACAGAACTCCGTTGCGGCTATTATTTGGGGTATATTCACACGCGGCAGATTTTGTTGCAGAAATTTCTGCGACTAAAACTCGGTTCCATTCATATGACTGGGGTTGTTTCTGTAGCAGGTGCACTGATTTCTGCATCAAAATTTGCTGCGTATGACGGCACCCTAAAGCCGGGTTCCCACGAGTCGTATACACTGCGTAAAAACGGCGCAGCGTACCCGACCAGGAACCTGCAGCATCTTCCGTCCAAAAAAAAAGCGCCACATTGCGCTCATCCTCACCCCCTCCTACGATGAAGCTACAGGCCATGTGAAGCTGCAGCGGTCAAAACACTTGGCTTTCGGTTACGGGTTTTGCATCCCCATTGAATTCAATGGGGAAAACCTGCAACAGAAAAGCAACAAAAATGAAGCCTAAATTGACATCCTGCAGGTTTAATTTCCGCACCGTAAGTCAATTTAACAACGTTTACACTGCGTTTTTTTCCCCGCAACGATTCCGTTGTGGAAATTCCACAGCGTTTACGCTACTTGGGAACCCGGCCTAAAGCCCTTTTGCACAGGCCAATTATCAGGCAAACGCTAGTTCATCAGCTGATTGCATAGTTTACGCCGCAGAAAATATCATCATGTCGGCAGCACATCCTGTGTAAACAGGGAGACGCGCGGCCGACATAATAGAAACGTAAGATGAGGAGCGATTGTAGCAGTGAGCGCTCGTCCCCATCCACCGCTCCTTGTGAAAGAAGCATACGAGCGCCGGTCAGCGAGCGATCTCTGATCAGTGTTTGTTTACACGGCCCACGTCGGCCTTACTATGCTGCAATCCAGAGGTTTGCTTGGTTTTTTTCTTTGCGGAATACTTGATTTTTTTTCAATTTCGAGCGAACCGCTTTTTTTATTTTGCAGGTCTATCCGGTAAAATGGGCAGAAACTGGACCATGTTTCGTTCTAGGGCAGTTTGCTCAATAATATTTAACCTCTCATTCTAGTGCGCATAGTGATGACAATACACTAACGTATGACGTCCCTACGGCATTGAGAACAAAGACGACATTTTCGCTTTATATGCGTCTCCCTTCTCTATACATATGGTTTATTAAAAACAGATAAAAATTGGTGGCTTGAACAAATTATTGTATATGAAATACGGAGGTAAAAACGGATAACTTTCTTTTTTACATAATTTATTTTATACATTACTATAGCTCAAGGCAGCAGGGAACGAAAATCTGCGCTTTTTTTTTTTTTTTTTTTGCAGTCCCCTAAGGCCATGTTCACACAGCATAGCAAATATGGCACGGATTTTTATTTTTATTTTTTTTTAGATCGTTCGAAGCAGAAATCCACAGCTAAAATTCAATGGAGCTAATCAGCGCTTTCTAAGTGCAGATCCTGAACATGTGAACGTGGCCATATACAGATTACTGATAATGGTAACATTACAAAATCCCTGTGACGTCAAAGGTTTCCCTCCAACTGTGCAAATACATAAAAATGCTGGAACACGGCGCACATTCGGATCTTGGCCACACAAAACCGTTATCCGTTAGTTGTTGTTTTTTCTATCAGCGTTCACATTATATTAATAAAAAAATATGTTTTTTTATTTTTTTTAAGGTAAAACAGATAGAAACGTATGTTGGCGTATGAGTATACGCGAAACGTATACGCTATAAAAAAACAGACGCAAACAGAAAATGATACACGTTTGCATACGTTTCCAATGGTCCACGTTTTTATAAAAAAAATTAAAAATCGCAGACAGAATAAATGCTATGTGAATGGGGCCTAATATGGCCTTTATAATGGGGTCCGTTGGGTTCCGCTGTCTGTCATTTTGTATTCTTTGTCAAATCAGATGGAATCTGTGACCTGAGCCTCACATGATGTAACAGAAAACCAGCACAAATAAAGCAAAATACATCAGGATACTCAAATGTAAAAATCGCAAATATTTTTTATTAAAAAAAATTTGTTTTTTAAAAATAGCAGCGGAGCGTGCCTTTAAACCTCCTGCTGGTCTTCACCAACTATCTCTACCCAGCAATGTACCTGTACATTAATCCTAAACAAACCCATATATCCTATTATAGCAGTAAATTATTATACAACCCCATAATGAGAACATAGGAGCAGATACAGAAGAGAAAATATACCAAACCTACGCACTACAGAGAAGCTTCCACTTCATATAATCACCAAACATGAAGCTAAATCTTCAGATTGTAAGTCCCCGGAGCAGCGATCGCCCCTCTGATCAGAACCATTTCTGTCCATTCAATTAGATTAAATATTCCAATTATTGCATAAAGGAAGGAGGGAGAAATCCCATTTCCATTCCTCCCAGGATCGGTCATTCGATATGTAAGGGGTTGGAACTTATCTCATCTCTGCCTCATGTCTCTATTATATCTAGATCGATCATCATGTACATGATTGGTCGATTTTGTCAATATAAAAAGGTGTATATATTCCTTTAAGAGATGCC
The DNA here is from genome assembly GCF_050947455.1 of Rhinoderma darwinii. Taxonomy (NCBI): domain Eukaryota; kingdom Metazoa; phylum Chordata; class Amphibia; order Anura; family Rhinodermatidae; genus Rhinoderma; species Rhinoderma darwinii. The sequence goes on from NC_134690.1 coordinate 388,300,101, forward strand.
GGGAATGTTTGTTGTGTGATTGTCTGACTTTCCTAGACATCACAAAATTAAGGGTCTCATGGGAAGGGCGAGATGGGACGTGTGTAAGTTGATTGGACACAATTAGCCTTTCATCCGTGACAGAATTGCTATATCAGCTATTCCCTATATTCTCCCAAGGCGATATACAAGTGCAAACTGGAAAAGACGTCTCATCGCGAGGGACTAAGCAGGGTTTGTTGTAAGGCACAATGACAAAGAATTCCAATAGCGTAAGAGATTTAGTGTGGCATTCACAGAATGTCTTCCGTCACCTCCGAAAACTGCCCTAGGATAATCACAGGTCATATATGCTTGAAGGAAAAAAAACAAGTCAAGATAAAAATTTGTGTTTTTCATCTTCTTCGCCATAGGGGGCAGTGTCAGGATACTGCACTAATACAAACCTACTATATGTATTTGGACAGCAAAGGTTAAAAAGGTGTTTTCCACTTTGGACAATCCATTAGCGTATTCTCCCGATAATAAGCAGATCAAGGAGTGTCCCACTGCTTAAACAACCGGTGATCAGCTGTAAAGGTTTAGCCTGATTAAGGCCTCATGCACACGACCGTAGCGGATAACCCACGGCCCGTCCACAATTACGGACCGTACACACACAAGATGTACATGGACTTCAATGAGCCGGGACCACAATTGTGGTCCGTATAATGACAAGTCCTTTTTTTTTTTTCGGTCCTGTGTGCATGAGGCCTTGAAGGGAACCTGTCACCAGCATTTGACCTATTGAATTTTACTCACTCCTTGCTGGCCGCTGATGTCAATCGTTCATTGCCGTTATCCCCTCTCCTAAACTCCTCCTCCGACCGTAAATAACGGTCTGCAAACATTTTGCACCTTTTATGGCAATCCTGCAGTCTCGTTCATTCCTCTTCTCATGCCCGCCCTGCGCCGAAATCCGGCCCACCCTGAATGCTGCCAATCAAAAGTAAGGAGGCGGGGTTAACTCGGAAAGGCTTGAGGAATGAAGATATGACTTATGCTCATTAGCATACAGCACATGAACACCAAACAACTGAACACTAAAGTAAGAGCCGACTTAGAAGATAATTATGGGTTACATAAAAATTATTTTTCACCCACTTCCACCAGATATTGCTGGTTTAATAGGTGAAATGCTGGTGACAGGTTCCCTTTAAAGTGTTTCCCTTGACAATAAGATCACAGAGTGTCCCCCTGGTCGGACCCCCAGCAATCAGTTGTAATCTGTAGGGAAACCTGGCAGTACGTGTTACGTTTTTCTGCAGCACCACCACAGGAGAAATGAAGAATTACACAGTGTCCATTCACATAAATGGGTTCTCTGTATAATGCAGGACAGGAGGGGTCCTCCAGAACGAGAGCTATCCATTGTAACCACTCTCCACTTTGACCAAGAGATAAGAATCCTGACTGGGGTACCTACTCTATTAACTCAGAATTCCCCAATAAGGTATATGAAAATGGGTTTTCTAAACTGGACAACCCCTTTAAGAAAGCCTATTTTTATATACCATATTAGGGAATTCAGATTTAGTAAAAAACAACAAAAGAGCATCCCTCACTCGAAGACTGGGCATGTTCGTGCAATACATGGAGAGCCCAATGGTTTCAATAAAAACTGTAATGCTTCATTTCCCCTGTGGTGGTGCTGCAGGAAAACCCAACACATGCAGATGGGTTCACCCCAAAAAAAATGACTGATTGAGGGGGGCCCCCATCTGTGGGATATGATGTGAGGTTATCGTCAGGGGACCATTCTAACTAAAAGATTGCCCAAAGTAGCCAACTTTTTAAATTTCACTCATCAATTATAAGCCGTTGGCCGAGATGCAGCGTTTTAGCGATCCAAAAAAGACCCCATATCTCACATGCCGGAACGATCAGGGGACAACAATAAGCTGGAGAACGGACCTCTCACAGTAAAGACATCTTTACTTTCATGATCCATCCTGAGACAAGATGGAAGCGATACCCGGGAGACCTTGGAGGAAACCCACATACACAACCAAGCACAGGGAAGGGGAGGATGGTGAATTTGTTGGGACCAAACATCTGCAAGTCAACCATGGAAAGGAGCCATTACTCTGGTGTTCCCATGGAAGTCAGATCCATTACAAGATTTAGAATAAATGCATTATTCCTTTAGCACTATGAAATGTTATTTGAGGAGGACATACAGAACACATACTAATTCAGTACATCTGCATCAAAGCTTATTCAGGAGTTCATCACTTATGCAGGAAACGTACAGATCTCCATTGGGGTTCTCTTCTTGCGTATACGAGCATGGCTACAGATAAAAAGGAGAGGTGGCTAATTAAATTGTAATGAAAGCAAGACCTTTGTGATCTTGAAATCATATGTAAAATGTAAGGATCAAATAGGAAGATGCAATTCAAACACCTTACAGCTCGGAGCGCTTCAAAAGGACGTAAGGGAGAACACTATACACAAAATATAACCAATGTACAACTAGAGGACATGTCAATAAAGAAAAAAACACCCCAAAAAACAAAACCGTCCACCTAGTTTAACTCTAACATTAGTTAAACCCGAGGGAGACTCATCGGAAAAACAGCAAGAACAGTTCGGTCTAGTTCACACAGTTTTTTGGCGCTGTTTTTGATGTGGAAACCGTGGCCAAAAAAATATAAAAATCACCAAAAATCGACTCATTGATTTCAATGGGAGGCTGAGGCGTTTTTTTCCCCCGCGAGCACAAAAACAACTCGCGGGTAAAGAAGCGTCATGTTCTTTCTTCAGGTGTTTCGGTCTCGGACCTCCCAATGACATCAACGGGAGGCAGAGAAAGCGGTTTTTGTGGTGTTTTTTTGCTCGCGCACTCAACGGCCAAAAAAAAAAACGCTGCAAAGAGTGCAGGCAGGTCACAATTTGACTCAAGCTGATTTTTTTTGCATGCAAAAAAAAAAACAAAAAAACAGGTCCTTGGGGTCCAAAAATATGCCCTGTTTAATTTTTTCATACATCTCTATAGTGGTTAGGGTATGTTCACAAGTAGTTTTTTTTTTTTCCAGGTGTATTTGAGCGTAAGCGCCTCGAAATACGCCTGGAAAAACAATTTCTATTGATTAAAATGTGAAACTGCTGTTCACATGCGTTGTATCTTTACGCTGCTGAATTTTTTTTAAAAAACTCCTCGTAGAAAAATTCAGCATGTCACTTCTTGAGGCGTTTTTTGGAGCGGCGGATTTTCCATTGACATAGAAAACGGCTGAAAAAAAAAATAAAAAAACACCCAAAAAACCCTCAAAATGGAAAAAACATTTGCAGCTTCAAAATACTCCTTGAAACGAGAGGCTGTTTTCCCTTGAAAACAGCGCCATAATTTTCAGCCACTTCATTGTACATGTGAACACACCCCGAGAGCTCAGTTTTTCTGAAATGGAGCTCTAAATCCAGAGCATAGACCTCGGATCAAAAACGTAACATTTTGGCCGCCTGCAACCACCACTAGAGGGAGCTCACTTATACCCTGAATGACAATGGGAGATAGCAAGGTGCCCCCCCCCCCCCCATTCCTCTAGGTGACATTATTACTTTACAAAACTGGGAAATGCCAAAGTTATGAAGAACCAGCTATGGTCAATTATGAGGATTAAAGAACTCGCATTGGTCAAATTTTCTTAGATTGAGCAGTGTGAGGGCTTGTTTTTTTTGCGGGGCAAGCTGTAGTTTCTATTGGTCCCATCTTAGGATAAATTATTTTAGGCCCTGTTCACACTACGTTTTTTTGTTGCGGTTTTTGACTGAAACAACGCCAAAAAAGTCTTCCATTGATTTCAATGTGAGGCGAAGGCGTTTTTTTTCCAGCGAGCGGAAAAAGAACTTGCAGGAAAAAGCAGCATCATGCCCTTTCTTCAGGCGCTTCGGTCTCGGACCTCCTACTGATATTAATGGGAGACAGAAAAAGCGTTTTTTGCTGCGTTTTTTGCCCGCGGCGCTCAATGTCAGCGACCGAAAAATGCCCAAAACACGCGGCACACAGGTCAAAATCTGCCTCAAAACTCCTGAAGGAATTTTGAGGCAGATTTTTCAGCATGCAAAAAAAAATAAAAAGCAGTGTGAACAGGGCCTTCTATTGTAATAGTTCAGACTTTTATGGACGCGTCGATACCAGTTACTTTAATTTTGTATTATTTTTTTTTACGTGTGCTTGGGCGGAAATGTTTTTTTTATTTTGAACTTGTGATACGCACAGATACACACACACACACACACACACACACACACACTAATGTGTTACAGTATATCGTTATACTGACCGTCTCCTAAACATAGGAGAACAAAGAGGGCCGACCTGGTTGCCATGCCAACCTGCGATCGTGTCACAAATGTGCAATACAGCGTCACAAGGGGCCTCCCCATTGTTTCTAATGACTTAGATGCCGCGGTTACCTTTGACCGCAGCATCTAAAGGGTTAAACGAGCCTGCTCCATACTCCCCATCCGACCTCCGCTATCTATATTATAATAGATATAGACTATATATTTAAAAAAAACAAAAAAATAAACAAAAAAAACACACCACATGAAGACCAATGGACATTGGAAAAACCATCTCCATCATTGAACATAGCAGTGGATTGCCCCTTTCACAACCAGTATCCAGATAGTGGAAAATATCAGAATGCTGGTTAGATTGGGAGCCCTTACTGGCGCCGGTTCATATCATCAGATTCACCCATCCTGGGACAGGAGGGCCCAGAGCTCGATACCCACCATTCACATCCCACCCTTTGTAGGTGTGAAAGCTGGCATGACCCTCAGGCCTTTTCCCCTCTCACCAAGTCTGTACCAGGAGGATGAGCGGAGCTCCCTGTTCCGATCTACAGAACGTTCACCCTTGATGCAAACAAGAAGCCTCCTAGCCAGTAGACATCGACGTCCAACCCCCTCTAGTATAAAAATAACATTTTCTAGCGAACACAATTCCCAACAGTCCAATGATCCAGATTTTGTCTTGAGACATCAACCTTCTGTCGCTTGCAGGGAGATTCAGGACCTCTCCAACATGCAAAAAGTTATCCAAAAACTTTTGAATCCAGATTTAAGAGGAAGTTTATAAATCGCGCTCTGTGGAAATGACACGCCCGCCACAACTATTAAATGAAGGGTTTACAGATCATTAGCGAATGTAATTATGTTTGTACAAGGCTTTTGATATTGGAGACGGTTGGCTGCCCTTGGAAACAACTTCCAGTTTAAGGCCAGGAGAATATTTCACTGGAACAATCAGTGACAGACAATTTACTAGGAACTTATTCCACGACAAACACAAAAGTCCTGTATTAAAATGTAATCCCACCAACAACGCACATGTGTCATTTATGATATATTTATGCAGAATATTGGGACCATAGTGCATGGCAAGCAAGTGAAGGGTCATCGGATCCGATTTCATGCTCAGATCAGCAGATGCCACCTTCTACCAGATGGGCAAATAAGAACATTATCTTCGTGAGAATGGTCTTCGATGGCACCTAGAAAGATTCTGCTGGATTCCACATGAGAATTTACAGCCGGGTTCCCATAGGTCTGAAACGCTGCGTATAAACTACTCCACGTATTCTACCTGGAACCCGCAGCACATTGTCCGTAAAACAGCACTACATTGTGGTGGTTTTTCAGGCGGAATTTCCGCTGCGGAAAGCAGCAGTGAAAAAAAACAAAAACACCAAGTTTATACTTAGCCCCTCCCCCTCTTCTGCGCATAGACCGGCCTCCTAAGAGTATGTTGCAGGCCATGTGACGCTGCAGCCTGTGATTGGGTGCAGCGGTCACATGGGATGCAATGTCATCCCAGGAGGCCGGCCTGCAGGGAGTTCTGGGTAAGTATGATTTTTTTTTTTTTTCAGAGTTGCGATTTTTGTAAGCAGCACTTGGCTTTCTGTTGTGGGTTTTGTTTCCCCATTGAATTGAATGGAGAAAACCCTGAAACAGAAAAGCTACGAAAACGCAGCATAAATGGACATTCGGCACCGCAGGTGAATTTATTAACGTTCACGCCGCAGTTTTTTTTTCCGCAGAGTGGGCATGACATTTTCTAAATCTCATCCACTTTGCTGCTACCGTAAATGCTGTGGAAACTCTTAGTTACCCTTTAAGGAGTGTAATCTAGGATTTTATAAAAAGGCATTACTTTTTTTTAAAAAATTTGCAGCTCAAAACTATTTTGGGCACTTCAGCTCTGGCGATTTTGTTCTGATATGTGCAGGTAGGCCAGACCTGGACAAATCTTAGTCAGGTCTAGGAACCGGCTCCAAAAGCTAGAAGCCAAGACTACTAGCCTCCCCCCCCAACACGGCATACTACTAGCCTCCCCCCACACAACACAGCAGACTACTAGCCCCCCCCACAACACAGCAGACTACTAGCCCCCCCCACAACACAGCAGACTACTAGCCCCCCCCCCCCACCACACAGCAGACTACTAGCCCCCCCCCCCACAACACAGCAGACTACTAGCCCCCCCCCCCCCCACAACACAGCAGACTACTAGCCCCCCCCCACAACACAGCAGACTACTTGCCCCCCCCCCAACACAGCAGACTACTTGCCCCCCCCCCCCCCCACAACACAGCAGACTACTTGCCCCCCCCCCCACAACACAGCAGACTACTTGCCTCCCCCGCCCCCCCATGTACTCACTTTTCGCACCTCTACCACTAAGCTACAGCCAAACCGTCCATTGGTGGTTGCTTTATTTCGTTTCTTGCTTTGGTCTCCGCTAACATGCACAAATGGCGCCATCTTAGGACAGCTGCTGGGTGCCCTCTACGCTTGGCAAGAGGTGCCGACTGCCAATTAATTTTATTCACCATGGTCTCCTGGGGTCGTTACGCTTTGATGCAAACTTGCACTTCCGTTTAGTACAAAGTGCGGGATGGGTAGAAGTAGAACTTTTTATATTCTATATTTCGGGTGTATGCCAGAAGTGTGTAAATCGTCCAGCTGGCAGCAGAAGGTTTAAAGTGCCAGAAACCTCAGTAATGTAAGAAACATCTGATATCCAGCATTGTAAAGCTTCCGCCCGGAAAAGTCCATCTACACATCACAGGGTCAAATGTACATTCACATCACGCAGCGTAAAAGTTCTACCCGTTAACCACAACACAAACTCTGAGCCGCACCTTAAAATAAATGAGTAATAATAAAAAGTGAGCAGATGACTGGCCAAGCATGTGCCCGTCCGTGTGCTCAAAATTAAAAAGTAACCAAAGAGTTGTAAAACGGCTCTCCCTCCATATTGAGGCCAGGGTGGGACAATATTGAAACAGCCTTGTATTATAATCCTCCGGTTAGTCACAGCCTTGAAAGTTATTCAAAGGGTCACCAGCAGTTTTCTTACTCCCACACAAAAGGGAGGGCATCTACAGAGGCAGGGCTGTGGACAGCTGGCATAGTATTCCAAAAGCAACGCATCAGGCTGCCCATAAACAGCAATCAGGGATCTATGGGAGTCAGTAGACCCCACGGACTGTCCTGCGAGAATCGGTGATCTACCTGGAGTCTCCTCAACCAAAATTGATCTCTATTGGTGGCATCAAGGCTGATCGCTGTCAGCTGAAAGACCAGTGGTCAAAGTTGCACCAATAATTTGGTTGATACAACCAACACCGATCACTCGTGCACATAATCAGCGCATCTTAATGACCAATGCTTAAGGCTCCATGCACACTACCGTAAAAATCGTCCGTATTTGTGGACTGCAATTACGGTCCACGATTACAGACACCTTCCTGTTTATTTACGGGAAGGTGTCCGGGCCTTAAAAGTGTACCGCAAAAGATAGGACAAGTCCTATATTTTGTTTTTTACGGTCCATGCTCCCATACTTTGCATGGCAGCACGGGCTGTGAATGTGGGCGGCTGTCTGCGGCCGTCGTGCATGAGGCCGGAAACAGATTTATAAAAAAATGTATGCAATTATTTCTTCGCTTTTAGTACAGAAGAAGGTTGCCCACTCTCGACAACTTCTTCCCCACGGGTAAATCGGCATAAAAAGGAATGGTGTCCGTAAATACGTTCCGTAGTGCATCTGTAATTTACGGATCCGAAAAAATGGAAACCACAAATGACATGCAACAACTGCAAACCTGGCATGGCCTAGCAACGCTTTCGGAATTACGGACGGCTACAATTATAGAAGCGCCCATAAACTTCTATGGGGAGTACGTGCCGTAATTATGGACATTTATACGGCACGGACACCCATCCATAAAAATACGGAAAGGTGTCTGTAGCCCATAGAAATGAATGGGTCAGTAATTATAGATGAAAAATACTGTCGTGCGCATGGGGCCTGAATGAGGACCCATTTGTCATCAGCTGATCACTTCGGGTCTAGCAGCTTATATCTTGGTGATCGGCTATTATTACGGAGGGAAGCGGCAGGCGGTCAGACATTTCCCCTGCAGCGGCCACTACAGGAGAAATGTGGCATTACATAGTGCCCAATCTAATGAATGGGTGACCGTGTCATAATAATCTGGCTTCTTTTTTTAAAAGAAACTACAACTTGGTGGCGGAGAGGGGCACACTCCGATATACAGCGCTACAGCCGTGATATCAACCGTAGCACAATAGTCAAAAAAAGTCAATAGGACTACATCATGATTTAAAGAGGATTTCCATGCAAAAATATAAAGATTTGCCGCTGTGGATAGGCTAAAACATAAAAGTCTGCATACTCTCCTTCCACTGGTATCGTTAAGCTTGCCCCCCCCCCCCCCCCCCCCCGCCAATCTCTGTATCCTGCCCTCCAGTGATGACATGTATGACCACTGCAGCCTGTGATTGGCTGGAGGCCAGGATATAGGGACTGGCAGGAGACCAGGCTAGCGTTACCAGGGGAGTGTCAGAAGATTGGGAAGGGGAGTATAGTATTTTTATTTTAAACTTTTTTTTCTCTTACAATTGTTCTCACCTGTGGATTTTGTTGCGGATTAATCCACAGCAAAATCCACATCAATTTGGTTTTGTGGCAGATTTTGACTTCTCCATTGAACTAAATCAGAAACGGACATGCTGTGAATTTAACATTTATTTTGTCAAATCCAGACGGAAAATCTGCAGCTATTCCGTCACGTGTGAACAAGCCCAAGGAGTCAGCTCGTTGATCGGCGCTCGTTTGCTCCTATGTACGGGGACGATCGCTCATCCATAGAGTGTCGGCAAGTGCTGCTGACAACGATAATATTTAATGCTGCATAAACAATACAAATCAGACGATACACAAGCGTTTACTCGTTCATAGGCTGATCGTTGCCCGTTTACACAGGGCAACGATTGGAAACGAGCATTCATATGAACGCTCATTTGCCCGCGTAAAAGGGCCTTAATGAGGGCCTTAACAAGTTTCCAATGGATGACAGCAAGCAGAGACCTGGAAAAAAAAAGTGTGTGGAATGCATACAGAAAGTATATTAGAAACTTGTATAACTTTTTTTATACAATGAATAAAACGCTCTGCTGAAGCCGGAATACCCCTTTAAGAACTATCTATAGGGCAGGACGGAAACGACTCCGACGCGATGGACATAATGGAATTCTCCATTCGATTTCCACAGAGATACTACAGATATAGCAGCAGTCACCTGGAGGTTGCATGTACGTCACCATTCTTAGTCAATACCCCATATTCACAGGAGACCGGAGTAGATGCCGTCACCTTATTAAAATGGAAATCCTGAATGACTTCTCAGATAAAGGAGACTGTGTAATCGGAGCTCCGGGACCGCTCACAGAACGTCTCCACAATGACAATCCTTCAGTGTTCCTCAATTTCAGGAAACTACTCCGGTAATTAAAAACACAATTTATGTTTATTTCTGTTGCTTATATAGAGCGGACATATTCCGCAGCGCTGAACAACTTGTCGCCATCAGTCCCTGTCGCAAATGGAGCTCACGATCTAAATTCCCCATACACGCGCCAGTTTCGCAAGAAGCCAATTTACACACAGGTGTTGCTCTCGTTTGGATTCGAACTCAGGACCCAGGTGCTGTAAAACAACCATGCCAACCACTGAGCCACCAGACTGCCCGCTACTACAGTGATGACCCTCGTATAGGACAATAGTGATCTTAAACTAAAGACTCTAGTATGGGAACGTAAAAATACACAGTTTTAAAGTTAGGTCACATGGAGCATTATTTCTGACAATAGGCGGAGCTTAAAGAGGTATTCCGGTTACAAGTTACCCCCTATCCATAGGGTAAGGGGTAACTTGCTGATCGGTGGGTGTCCGACAGCTAGGACCCCCACCGTTTACGAGAACGGGGACCCTGAAGTTGTCCAAACCCCTCGTTTGAATCAAGCGGCAGGATGCCCATGCGCACTGCCGCTCCATTCATTCTCTAAGGGAGCGCCGGAGATGGAGTGCAGCGCTCTGCTTTTTCCGGCGCGGTCAGAGAATGATTGGAGCGGCAGTGAGCATGAGGGACCTGCCGCTCGGTTCAAATGAGGGGTTCGGGCATCTTCAGGGTCCCCATTCTCATAAACGGTGGGAGTCCGACCTGTCAGATACCAACCGATCAGCAAGTTACCCCTTACCCTGTGGATAGGGGATAACATGTTGTAACCGGAATACCCCTTTAAGTGGTGACATGACAGTTGTGATCGACAGCAGCACTCCCACAGCAACGGCTGGTATTACAATAATCTTTGATGGTGGCTATTTACGTATGGTCGGAGAACGGCTTTAGTGGCTCCTGGATATCAGCAAGTGATGTCCTGTCCTAAATCAAGGGATTACATTATCAGCACATAAATACTGCAAACATGTACATTTAGAGGCCCTTGATTTAATATTTGAGTTAGGACTAATGTACATGACTGCAAAACCACGGATCCGTTGTCTACTTACGATCCATTTCTTAAAAAATAGAAATTCTGTAGAGCACCGTGTGTCATCAGTCACGGATCCACACAAAAAAAAAAGGCAGGCTGGAATAGATGTGACCAGTTTTTTCCCAACCTCCGAGTAGGTCCCATGATCGCTCAGGAGCCAAATTCCCTAGCGTCGCTTGGCAACATATCCACAATTCCGAACGACAAACTACATACCTGTCCGTAATTTTTACTGTCCCATAGGCTTCTATGGGCGAGTATGTGCCGCAAATACAGACACTAAAATGACATGTCCTGAGTTTTTGCACCCCGGACTCCCGGCAGACACGGGAAACATTTTATCCAGGGAAAGGCAGCCCTTGAATTCCTTTAAATATGGCTGCACGGAGCTCTATCACAGAGCTCCATGTTTAGATCACCCCCCCCTTTATTTTTAAGTAGACCGTTTTAAATATGCATGGATCAGGGTTTTCTGAATCAGGGCTTTCTGGATCAGGGCTGGTGACATGTAAAGTCTCTGCCCACCATATCTTACCACGCTCAGAGGAGGGGACGAATTACGGACGTCTCTACCTCCCAGCGTAATTACAACTATAGACTTGCTGATGTCATCCACCTGCTGTATGCTACTAAATATCCTCATTTTGCGCAAAAGCGGAAATTAATATTATTATGAACTTTGTCCACTGATGAGCAAACAGGTAAGAAAAGAGAAAAAAATACAAAAAAAAAAAAAACGACATTAAAATTAAAAAGGGCTGTTCTTGTTTCAGAAAATAAAGCTTATTCATTGCAGAACAAAAAAAATTCTCCAATATTCTAATGTCTAATGGTTTTCAAGATCTCTGCTTGCAGTCAGTAAATGGCAACATTCGCTGTCAACGTCTGTTACACTATACTATAACAAGCCATGCCCTTGTGTGATCACATGACCAAGACAGCTTTTCAGCCTCTGGGAGTATACAACTCACAGCAAGCAGAGTTCTTGAAATTAATATGCAAAGTACATTTGACATTTGAACAATGTAATGAATAAGAGCTTAAAAAGGAGTATAACAGTTTCAGCAAATAAATGTTTTCGTATAAGTTATTGAAAAATGGTATATTATTTACTGCATCAATTACTCCTGGATCCAAGATCTCTGCTTGCTGTCCAGGATTATTTTCCTCCAATTAATAAAAAAAATCTGTCCTGGTCATGTGATGGACACAGGTGCACGGCTCTGATAAGGTGGTCTTCACAAATCACGTTCAAATTGTCTTTTTACCGTGAGTTGCACAACATTGTAGCAGGAAATTAATATATGTCGAAATGTGTGAACACGGTCTAACTGTACTGTAAGGAGCTGTGCGCCTGTGTATCCATCACCTGACCAGGACAGATTTGTATCTACTTGAAGTAAACAATTTCCATTGAATGTCTGCAAGCAGAGATCTTGAAAATCCTGGTCATGTGATGGGCACACATGTTCACAACAAATTTCAGTACTAACTATAGTTATCAGTTGTGTCTTGTAACAAACCAAGCACCTGTGTGTCCAATAGATTTTTGTGCCTAAACAATGAAGGTTCCTATTGAATGACAGCAAGCAGAGATCTTGAAACTGTTAAGGAACGGATATAGTATATTGGAAAAACATTTCTGTATGTAACTTTCTATACATAAGGAATAAGGCCCCATGCACACGACCGTATTTTTCATTTAACCGTAAATATGGATCCGTGGTCATTTATAATTAACCGTAAATCATCCGCATATACGAAAGGGTGTCTGTAAATACGGTCCGTAGTGCATCCATAAAGCATCAGTATTTACGAATCCACAAAAAAAACGGGGAGGAATCTAGGGTAATCCCCTGGGGTCGCATAGCAACGCTTCCATAATTACAGACCGCTACGGATGCACATCCGAAGGACTCCATAACTACGGGAGCGCCCATAGACTTCTATGGGGAGTCCGTGCCGTAATTACGGACAAAAAAAAAACAACGAAAATGTTCTATCATTTCTGCGGCACGGACACCCATTCATAAAAATACGGAAAGGTGTCCGTAGCCCATAGAAATGAACGCGTCCGAAATTACGGTCGAGCGCATGGGGCCTAACAAATTTGCTAAAATACTCCTCTAAAGTCACTTTCTCAATCAATTCCTAGAACATCTCATGTCTTGATTCCACGGCCTGGTGTCCGTAACGCGAGTATGAGAACATTATTTGTTCAATACATCCGATCCTGCTGATTATTATATCCGGCTCCGCACATCACATTCTCATATGCGGATTCACCTTTTGCCATTTTGAAAAACGTCTCGGAGTTTGCCATTTTCTATCTCGGCTGTTGAAACGACAGTAACCATTTAAAGGGTTATTCCAATCTCGTACATTTGCATATCCACAGAATACGTTATAAATGCCTGACAGATGCGGGTTCCAGCTCTGGTACCCGCACACAAATCTAGAACGGGTGTCACCAGGCGGCCCAAGGGTTGGGTGACCCCCGTTCTCGATATAGGTGCACATTCCAGAGGTGGGACCTGCCCGTTGCTTGCAATGGGTTTTACGGTGTTCTGTTCCCACGAGGTGTAATTTTACGCGTCGCTGTCAAAATATAGCGCGTAAAAAGAAGCCCGCGAAAAAGAAGTGCATGTCACTTCTTGGGACGTTTTTGGAGCAGTTTTTCATTGACGCCTTTGAAAAACAGCTCCAATAACGGCCGTGAAATACGCGGAGTTGCTACAAAAAACGTCTGAATTGTCAAGTGAAAACAGCTCCGTATTTTCAGACGTTTTTGGTCACTGCGTGTGAACATACCCTTATCCTGTGGATATGCCATAGATGTCAGAAATGGGAATAACCCTTTAAAGCGGTTAGAGATTTGTCTGTTGGAAATTTTTCTGCTTATTTCCTGCAGAATTGTGAATGCAGCTCTGGACTATAAGGCTATGTTCACACTGAGTATTTTACAGGAGGAATATCTGCCTCAAATTTCCGTTTGGAAGTTTGAGGCAGATTTTCCTCTCCCTGCACGCCGATTTTCGCGAAATACGCTTTCTCTGCCTCCCATTGAAGTCAATGGGAGGTCAGAGGCGGAAACGCCCGAAGATAGGGCATGTCTCACACACACACACACACACACACACACACACACACACACACACACACACACACACACACACACACACACACACACACACAGTGTGAAGGAGGGATCACGTGCATTCTCAACCTAAGGCCTTATTCACATGGACGTGTCAGTTTTGTGCGCGCAAAAGGTCCGTGTGTTATCAGCATATGATGCGTGGCCTGCATGATTGTCACGTTGTGCTTTTCTGTTTTCATTCATTTTACTACTGGTGCGCGAATCACGCGCGGCACCCGGCAGTGCTTCCGTGGGTACGTGCTGCGCGAAACACGAGCAAGTATAGGCCATGTCGTGAGTTTTACGCAGCGCACATACGCCGCGTAAAAATCACTGACAGTCTGAACGGCCCCATTCACTAACATAGGTCCGTGTGAATAAGGCCTAATCGGCACTGAAAGACCAGGAACAGGCATTTGATTTCCTGTACGGAGCCGCCAGAACGCAAGTCAACGGGGGTGAGGCTCAGTGTTTTGTTTTTTTAAACAAAAATCACAATCTTATCTCTGCTACATCAGTATAAATATATATTTTTTTTTTTAAAAGTTAAATACATCACTTTGCATTTGCACTTATTTAGAAGCAAAACGAGGCAGCGCAGCAAGGCTGGGCATTCACCAACACAGATCATTCTGCATGCCGAAAGGTTCCTGACTATAGAAACATATGTGACTTCTCAGAAGATCCGAATCGCTCCCTCCAAGTCTCTACAGCAGGCCGGTCATTTATAAAAAAAAAAAGAAAAGGCGTCCAGGTAAAAGGCTTTTATGAGGAGCGCGGTTTAAATGGTTGTTTCATAATTCATGAGAGCCCGACTCATCTGCTCAATGTGATATAGACTGGAGCACTCGAGATCCTCCAAGACGTGACGAGATAACAGCTGCGGCCACGAGAGGTTATACACATCCCACGTAATCGTTCTATTTCTGTGAATTTCCACATAGGAGGACTCAAAAGTCATTCTACAACCAGTGGGAGACCGTGTCTCTAGGGTGGACACCCTTGCGTAGTTCTGGTCCAAGTTCTCTAAAAACCCAACATACTCCGTTAATAAAAACATTCATAAATTAAAGCACCTCTCTGACCAAACAGAAAAGTTACATGTGCTCGTTGTTGTTAGTTTAGTCTTGCACAATGTTTCACTTGTTAGAGCAGAAGTTTGTGCTCCAGAGCTGCTCTTCCTACTCTAAATAGAGGCAATAAGTTGCCAAATTTACTAAAAAAAAAAAAAACTTAGACCCTCTCTTGCTTTCCTCTCCTTAAACTGGCCATACACATTGGATATTTGCCTTTGGATCCCAAACTCAACCTAATGTCTCCCAACATCTTCAGTTAGTGAAAACAGGGATCAGTTAGGATGGATCTTCAAGTGTCTTCCTATAATCATCTTCAATGGGTCTAGCAGAAATAGCGCTTGGCTAACTCAGGCAGCCCCATTTAAAGTGAATGGAGCGGTGGCTGAGCGTGCCCATTGCCACTCCATTCACATAGAGCACTCAGGGACCCCGTTCTCTGGATCGATGGGGATCTCAAAGGTCGAACCCCCACGGACCAGACATTCACAGAATTAACATGCCCATTTAGCCAAACGAGCTTGGTGATGACAATTTGGTAAAGACGGGCGGGGGGGGCGGGGTTAGGATGTCAGCCAGACAATCCTTTGGTCAACGTTGGTCTTATGTCCATGGCCAACAATACTCCCCAACTCCGGATCGGTTTTCTTTATTTATGTTAAGATGGCCGTACATATTTAACAAACTTTGACCACACTGAACGATTTAGGCCGACAATCTCACGTGTATGGAATCCACTTACGATCATGGCAGCGTAGAACATGCCTGATGCTTTGTTGGCAGTATTCACATAGACAATGAATGGAGCAGCAGCGTATGTGCATGACTGCAGTTCTGCTCAACCGGCAGGTGTCTGGTGACCCCAGTTCCAGTGATTCGTGGGGGTCATGTTGGTTGAAGGGGTTATGTGGGGACTAAAAATTATTAGCAGTGTACTCAGATTTTTAGAACGCTGCCAGGGGACGGGAAGTCTAGTTGCACAGCCTTCTTTGATGATACGACTCGCGTGACCAGCCCCGCTGTACTCTATGTAATCACTGTACATAGAGTACAGCGGGGCCGGTCACGTGATGAAGAGTCGTATCATCAAAGAAGGCTGTGCAACTAGACTTCCGATCCCCTGGCAGCGCTATAAAAAAAAAAAAATTTAAAAAAAAACAATGAAAACCTCAGAATCAGCGCGAACGGGATGTATATTAGCGAGCGTAATGTTAATAACTTTTGGTCCTCACAAAACCCCTTTAAGCATCCAACATTCTACCATTTATCACCTATCCAGTGTATATCGGTGATAAGTGTGTGTGGTTGGAATACCCCTTTAATAGGGCATGGTTAGCAAACCAGCAGAAAAGTTAACATACATAGATTGGTGTTTTTTTCCACCCTCTGGCTTTTAGCAAAGAAATTTTCCATTGAAAAGAATAGGATTTCAGACTCGTTCACACTCCAATAAGCAACGCAGCTAAGCCGGAGTCACTGATCATAACTGAGACCTAATGAAGCAGAACTAGAAAAATAGCAGCCACAAAGCAAACACTGGAGAAAAATAAATAAATAGCATGCCCGTCCCTAAAAGTTTACCCTTTACATAGACTCGAACGTCCAGTCATCTTCACTGAATAACCAATAGGTGCCAGCGTCATGAGCCACATTGAAAATGGTCTACATGACAACACTCCCTGTCACGAATACCATCGGATTAAGCAGAGCAGTGAGGCCCCATGAACACGACCGTAAAAACTGTCCATAATTGCAGACCGCACTCACGGTAGGCAATTACGGATGCATTCACTTCCATTGTCCACGGATACCTTCCCGTTTATGTACGGCAAGGTGTCCGGGCCGTAGAAGTGTACCGCAAAAGATAGGACATGTCCTATCTTTTGCTTTTTACGGTCCGTGCTTCCTGTCAGCCGTGCCCGCAATCACGGCCCGTGATTAAAGTCCCGGCCCTGTCCATGAGGCCTGATATAGCAGTTTATGAGGCACCATACAGCGATAGACAGAGTGCCCAAGGCTTTTATTAAAGTGCTTTGATAATGATTCCCATTTAATATGTGACCGGAGGCGCCAGCCCCGGATGACACCATTGGTTAAAAAAAACAAAAAAAAAACGGTACAAACACTATTCCTTAGATCTGCCCCGGTACGGATTAGCTATTTAGTCCTACCCTGGAGATGGACACACAGGCAGTTCGAGAATACAAACATTGAGGATATCCTACACGATGAGGCGCGCTTAGAGCATTATCATCATACAGAATACTACACAGGAGAACGGCAGCCATCTGACGGCAACGCTACACTAATTAATTTGGCCTCAGAGGAGGCTCCTTGTCCGGGGAGTTGATGCGCATATGTTTATGTGGGAGCGGCTAAAACACAAAGGGAATTCAAATAGGATGAGAAAACAGACAGATACGGCAGAAAGGACAATACACAGGATAATCTCTGCTGAGCTCTGCTACAATTCGCATTACAAAATTATTCCCAATTTTACAGATAGATTACAGAGAAATGTCCGCTCTATGGAAACACCCCGTCTTCCATACTGTGGGGTCTGGCTATAGAAAGGATCAACATTTTTTTTTAGAAAAGGCAACAGATCAATAAAACTAAAGCTCTGTTGCAAATGTATACATATTTTTAAAAAAATAGATATTTTGCCAGAATCCCCATGACAATACTTCCTGCACCTGTGATGTAGTAGCTCCATCAGTACAATCACGGTAAAGGAGTTTCCCCTCCCTAGCAGGGCACATCATTGTTGCCTAGTGATGGCTTTTGCAGGGGCTATGCGCTAAGCAGGCATATATAATAAAATGCTGCTACAGGCGCCATTTTTTATTTACCGATACTGCCAAGGACAATTTTTAATATCACAAACTCATTTTAGCTAAACGATAAATGAGAGTCTTATAGTTCATCTTTTTGTGCATTTGAACATCATAAAAATTATTGCCCAGTGATATATAAAAAAAAAAATTTATAAAAAAAACTGGAAACAGCGTCACCCTTACCAACAGGATGTGTCTACTATTGCAGCTCAGCCGCAAGATCATAGCAACCAACCGGATCTTTTATAATTTTCTCATCTGTGTTTTCCAGGACTTAAAACATTGATGGCCTATCCTTCGTCTTAAAGAGGACCTATTACCTTCTGGGAAACCCCATGAAGTAATGAGACACATAATAAAGCCATTCTCAAATATATATATATATATATATATATATATATATATATATATATATATATATATATATGATTGAGAGCATTTTTCAATGTCCTCTAATTTAGTGATAAAAGCTCTGGCCCTTTAAGAAAGGGAGACGACTTTGCAGCAGACTTCCTGCTTCTGAGCTGGGAGAGTCCACTGGGAGGGGGAGACTGCGTGCAGCATGAGTACAGAGGACATCTCTTTTCGCTGATTTGTTGCTTATTACAAATTAATTTACCAGGTCTGAGACTTTGTGAATTTTTGAGTAAAAAAAAAAAAAAAAGAGGGGGGAAATCTATCCTCTCGTGTTCGAAGGACCAGCAAATCAACAAAACAGGTGAACTTCTATTCTCACGATGTATAAAATCCCCCCCCCCTCAATCCTCACAGTTGGTATCTTCCGGAGAAGAAGAGAATCTCATCAGGTTTGGACATCACTCTTCTGAAACGAAAGTAAAACCGTGTCCTATAATCCAGAAGGAAATTCTCTGTTCTGCTATTGATATATATTTAAGACAAGTAATACAATTTCATGTAATGTCATTTTTTGCATTTTTCTCAAAACCGTTAGATCCTCGGTTACTGTCCCTTTAAAAAAATATTTTTCTCTCCACATTCCCACAGAGCTCTGCAGAGGATCGCTATCCTAGAAGGGAGCACATTTCCTTAAGTGCTGAAAACTATGAAGAAATTGTTTTATTATTAAAAACCCAGGCCGGCTCCCTGAGATGATTAAATACAGGATCGGATAACAAGTGCAATGTACGGGCCTGTGATCTTCTCAAGGTGACAGATGTAGCGACACGGAGACATGACCTTTGTGTAGACCAGCCCAAAACACCACAAAAAAAAGTAACCAGGCCTCACATAAAACGGGGGACTTTAAAATCGGTTTGAGTTTTTTTAAGCTGGTTTACAAAAATTCTTTAAAAACAAGAAGAATAATTAACTTATGAACTTACTCTTCGTTCCATTGACGGAGAAGAATAAGGGAATAACTGAAGCACCGCTTCCGTTGCACAACAGACACCTCCGGCAGAAGGGGGCCGTGATTTTACCGAAGACAATAGCGCAGAATGCTGCCTGTAGTCTCCGGGAAATCTCGGCCGGATCTGCAACGGAGGCCCCTAATGCAGATGTGAACGAAGCCTTAGATGTGATCGATAACAGCTTAATTCTGCGTGACCCGCTGTCACCGAAGCCGTCATTCCCGCCGACCTGACAAAAGCTGTATCCTGCGCTTGAATCTGTGTGTCACGGGCTGAGCTCGCTCCATACACAGCGGATGATGGCTGCGTTATACAGCCGACGCCTCACTGCAACGGGCGGAACAAAGATCACTTTGATTCCGCCCTTTTAACACCTTAAATGCCGCGGTCAATAGTTTAAATTTTTTATAATCAGGGGGGCGCCACCTCAAACACGCCATCGCACCCCCCGGGGGCACGATTGGCCGTTTACAGTGGTTGTTATGGCAGCCTGGGGGCCTAATAAAGGCCCCCAGGTCCGCCATCTTTGTACTCCTTTGAAGCTCTGCCTCCGGCTGGGCTTCAAACCAGACTGTCAGAAACACGATATATCATGCAAGCAATCAAACGATCGCTGCTTCAAGTCCCCTAGGGGACGAATAAAAGATTTTTTTTTAAAAAACAGTTAAAGATTTTTATAATTTTCCAAAAAAAAAAAAGTTAACATAACTAGTATCGATCGACGCGTCTAAAAAAAATCCGAACAAATAGAAATTTAAACCCTCACACCTCTGAATTGATGAAGAAAAAAAAAATAATAATATGGCGACTTTTTTTTTTTTTAGCAAAATAAGTTTTTTTTTTTTAAAGTGGTAAAATATAACAAAACATAATTTTGGTATCGCCGTAATCATATCAACCTGTAGAATAAGGTGAATATGTAGTTTTTACCGCTTAATGGACGCCGTAAAAACAAAACCCCCCAAAAAATGCTTTAAAGAGGCTCTGTCACCAGATTCTCAAATCCCTATCTCCTATTGCATGTGATCGGCGCTGCAATGTAGATAACAGTAACGTTTTGTTTGTTTTTTTTGAAAAACGTTCATTTTTGGCCAAGTTATGAGCTATTTTATATATATATGCAAATGAGCTTTGAAATAGACAACTGGGCGTGTATTGGGCGTGTATTGTGTATTCAGAATCCTGACACTTCTGAATCTTTTCTGTGAGATTCCAGCAAGCCACGCGTAATCTCGCGAGATTACGAGGTAAACGAGATTTCGTTTCCCTTGCTGGAAATCTCACAGAAAGAATTCAGAAGTGTCAGAATTCTGAATACACATGACGTCCAGGCTGGAGGTCTTGTATATTCATTATCAGGACACTTGTGTATGTGGCTGCACATCGTTCTAGTAAGAACACTATGTGCTGTGTAAATGAATGGAGAGGAGTGCATGATGCTGATTGGTCACTGATTCGTCAGCATCATACACTTCTATTCACAATGCCCAGTTAGTAAAACAAGTAAACACGTCCAGTTAAAAACACAATACACGCCCAGTTGGACATACGAAAAAAAACACGCCCAGTTGTCCATTTCAAAGCTCATTTGCATATATATAAAATAGCTCATAACTTGGCCAAAAATGAACGTTTTAAAAAAAAAAAAAAAAAGTTACTGTTATCTACATTGCAGCGCCGATCACATGCAATAGGAGATAGGGATTTGAGAATCTGGTGACCGAGCCTCTTTAAATGCTGTTTTTTGCCAATTTCACCCCACAAATAATTTTTTTCAGATTCCCAGTACATTATGCGGTGCAATAAATGGTTTCCATGAAAAACTACAACTTGTCCCGCAAGAAACAATACCTCATATGGCTATGTTGACGGAGAAATATAAAAAGTTATTGCTTTTGGAAGGCGGGGAGTAAAACATGAAAATGAAAAAAAACTCAAATGGGCCTGGTCTTTAAGGGGTTAAGGATTGGTCTGAAGGCATTCGTTTCATGCTACTCTCTTCCTAAGCCCCGGGTGGTAATACAAGTCACCCTCGTGGACAGGCGGTCATTACTATGATCTGTAGTTACGACTTGTCTAGAATTACAGACTTCAGTTTTGTTCAATGGAGATCACGTAAAAAAAGGATCAGACACACAAAGTAGAGCGATGAGGTGTGTGGCCATGACGTGTGCTAAAATAGTCAAGAACTTTTTTTATTTTAAGTTGGAGTCCTACAGCCCTTTCCTTTTTTTTAATGAGGTAGTAGTGTTTTTTGTTTTTTTTTTAGGGGAGGGGGGGGGTTTGAAACAGCAGCGATCAGATGTTTAAGGGGCCACTGCAGGATGTATAGGATAACAGTTAGGCTGGATTCACACGAGCATGTTACGTCCGTAATGGACGGAATGTATTTCGGCCGCAAGTCCCGGACCGAACACAGTGCAGGGAGCCGGGCTCCTAGCATCATAGTTATGTACGACGCTAGGAGTCCCTGCCGGACAACTGTCCCATACTGTAATCATGTTTTCAGTACGGGACAGTAGTTCCACAGAGAGGTAGGGACTCCTAGCATCGTACATAATTATGATGCTAGGAGCCCGGCTCCCTGCAGTGTCCCCGGTCCGGGACTTCCGGCCGAAATACGTTCCGTCCATTACGGACGTAATGTGCTCGTGTGAATCCAGCCTTACATAGGTTAATAAAAGATATCAAGTTCAACCTTACTCAATTACACGTCATTCATTGCTAGATTAGTTATAACCTTCAATGCCGTCGCGCCAGTAAACAAACATCTAGCCCTTTTCCAAATGCTGACATTACTAGCTCTTGTGGTAGGACATTCCATGGTTTGACTGCTGTAACCGTAAAGAACCCTTTCCTATATGGACGTCTGAAAGGTCTTTCTTCCACACTCAATGAATATCCCCTGTTCCTTTGTAAAGTCCTTGGAAAGAACAGATCATGTGCTAGTTCTCTGCATTGACCACGCATATACTCACGGGTCAAGATCACCTGTAGGTGTCTTTTTCCACGCTGAACAAGCCCAATTTCTCTAGCCTGTCATTGTAAACGACAACCCCATCCCATTTAATTATTTAGTCGCCCGCCTTTGAAACCTCTCCAGTTCTCCTGAATCCTTTTTACAATTTAAAAAGTTTTTGCGTAACGGCTCCTTTTTAATTTAACTCATCCCTCCTACACCTGCCACTTTGGAATAACTCGCAAAACTCCTTTAAGAGCTTTCCCCTTCAGTCTCGCAGAGGGAAAGTCCCAAGTGGGGGACTCCCCTGTATAAAGTCCATAAGTCCTAACAGGAAATGTTTGATCATATACAGATTTCTTTGCTTCTACTCTCAGCAGTGCCTATTGGTAGGTTCTGCTGTATTGCATTGTGGGAAATGGTGTTTTTACAAAAAAAAACAAAAAAAAAAAAACTTTCCAGAACGCCACAAATAAATTATGAAATTTCAACCATGCTAATCACATGCAAAGTTAGTGAGGGTTTTTGCATAATTAGTCTAGCAATAGTAATTGACTCAAAGACCATAATTGCTGCTACTGTAAATTAAAGGGCTTGTCCCCACACATCAGACATTTGTGGCATGTTCACAGGATAGGCCATAAATGCCTGATAGCTGCGGAGTCCCGCCCTTAGGAAAACGGGGGTTGGAAAATGGGTGTTCCTAAAAGCCGACCTTTTGTCAAAGAACAACCTATAGAAGTTACAGAAACATCCCAGCACTATCTATATGCAAGATGTAGAATGATATTTAAAAAGGTGACCCTTCCCCTTTAAGAGACCTGCTCATGGAAAGTCACAGTCATGGCAAACTCCGCTGACTTGGAACCCAATGCTTTTAGCAACTGCTTAAAAAGCTCCTTTAAACAATGCAGAAACTTGATCCTTCGTTGCATTCAAGAACCTCAGTACTTAAAATATAAAAGACTCCAACCTTAAATAGCTCAACCTGTACGGCCGGGTGTGTGTATACATCTTGACTGATACAAGCTTCTCATGCTCATAGCAAAGCGCCGCAACGTTTTCAACATTTTACAGTACGAACTTACAGAAAATTTAGAGTGTGTCTTTGCCTTACTCAAGGGGTCACAAGTTTCCTACTCCATTCACACCCAAAGCTGCATTCACAGTTTCCGGTCTCCATGTTGTGGAGCATCGTGGGAGCTCAGAGGACAGTGAGGGAGAGCTGAATGCAGAATATATTAGACTAGAGATATATTTCTATTAACATTCAGCAGAATTTTTTTCTGTTGCTTTGGAAGTGAACGGAGAATGGATTGAAAATGTTAGCTGTGCAATGTCACCGGTTCAGTAAATACCACTTTACAACAACCGTGTCACTACAGCAGCTCTTCTCAGTTCTGACCGCGGGGCAGCACAGTCACACCAGATTTCAGGAAAAATCAATGGACGAGAAAACAAAGGGCTCGCATGCGAAATAAATATAGAATGGACCACGCTGGGCAGGAGGATCGCAGAGAAACTTTACGAATCAAGAGTATAATAGAAACGTGCTTCATCATAAAAGCGGTATACAAATTCCTTAAAAAAGGAGTTACCCACCTAGGACGACCCCCCTATCTACAAGCAGCGCCCCTGCCAGCAAGATCGTCGCTGGGCTATACCGTCAGCATGTCCACAAAATGTAGTATTAAAAAACACGGCTGTGTAGAGACCTCTAGAGCAAAAGCCCCCTCTCCACGGATTTTGACGTAGAAACCGCGTCGGAATTGACGCCCAAAAAAAAAAAAAAAAGGCCCAGATCCCTCCCATTGATCTCCCCCTGACCTCACATAAAAAAAATTAATGGGAGGCAGAAAAACCTGTGGCTCTCGTTTGGAGTGGTTTTTTTTGCGACAGTTTTTGCATTAGGTTCAATGACAAAAAACACGGGGGAAAAAAAGATCCTAAGAATGCTGGAAAAATCAAAAATCCGCCGAAAAAAACTCCTGAAGCAGTTTTCTGCCTGAAAAAAAAAAACTGTGTGAATTAGGCCTAATAGAGGGGTCCTTTATGGGGGGCATCAATATGTCCAAATAGAACTTGTAGACATTTAAAAGAACCAATTAACCCCTTTAAGTTCCCATAATCTTTAGAATGCATATTTAGGAAATACGTAGAATAGTGATGCATGGAAAAAAATAAGTGCCCCCCCCCCCCCCCATGGACATGAATCATGTACATCCAAAAATAAACATTTCCGATTACCATGGAGAAACCAGATATCCATAGAACTCGCGACCTTACCTGTATAACCCGCTATCCAGCCCCAGGACGCCACCATAGCCAAGAGCCATTTAAACATGACTCCTTCTATATACCAGAACAGTTTACTGTCTATAAGTCTGAGAGGTTGCAGAGCTATTAAATATAATACGTAGGACGGAATAGCAAACATGTTGTTGACCACCATGAAGGCGAACCGTAAAACCATAATGAAAATAAGAAATCCCATCTTCCCGATCCTCTCCAGAGTGACGGCCATCTTGCCCACGCAGAGCTGAACCAGTGCCTGAGGGAGAAATGAAAAAAAGAAAAAGTAAGATAAAGGGCGAATATAATTTTTTTTTTTACCACAGAGTCCCAACTAAACCCGACAGACATCTTGTCTGGAATCTCACACAACCAGAAGCAAAGAAATGGATTTCGTAGCTTTCCCAAAAACAAAACTTGTCAGAAGAGGACGACTGAAGGTCTGATAATGACTAATGAGGGGGGGTGGGGGTGTAAAGTAAAACTCCTCAGCTACAGGTGTGAATTCAGTGTTGACATGCCAATGTTGATAAGAGTCACCGCGTGTCAAACGGCCATATTGTCGCTGCCAAAACGTCCTCACTGCTAATAGGGATGAGCTCGTACGATCACAAAGCTGTGACATCCGTCTTCTAACACCCCCCCCCCCCTCCCGCAGGAACAGACAACTCCACAAAAAAACACACAGTGAGAATAACATTGCCCAGGTCACCTCCTGACATTACTACAAGGTCACACCACATAACAAGTCACAATGTGTGTGGAGCCACAAGAGCAGGGAGTGGAGGAAAAAGTGAAACGTTTTTGGCCAAGTTCATATTCGGCGTATACGCTGCAGATTTTTGGTGCAGAACGCGAACACAAAAGTACAGTACAGTGCAAGTAAATACGGTCCACGTGTAACGGCGCTACATTGGGATTTTAAAGCCAGGGTCACACAGGCTTTTTGTGCTACCGATTGATTTTAACTCTTAAGTGACAGCTGCAGTCCACAAGATTGCATGCAACTCAAAATTATGTCCACATGTCTGAGGCCTAGTTCGCAGAGGCTTCTTGTTTTTTGTTTTTGACAGGCAGAAGAAAAATCTGCCTCAAATCCTTCAGGAATCTTGAGGCAGATTTTTCATTGCCAGTGTTTTTGGCTAATTTTTTACGTTTTTTTTGCCCATGGCTGTTTATTGTAATGCAAAAACGGCTGCAAAAAACAAGCACCACAGGTTTTTTCTGCCTCCCATTGATTTCAATGGGAGGTCAGAGACTTAATCCGCTTTCTTTTTTCCACGAGCAGCCAAAAGACACCTGGGGAAAAAAAAAAGTTCAATGGGGATTTCAAAATCACAGCCCAAAAACTCAGTCTGTACGGATCCTATGTTTGAGGTAGAAAAATATGAAACGGATTTCAAGAGAAAACAGCCTCTGAATCCGGGCGTTTTTTGGAGCTGATTTTCAAGTGTATTCTGAAGAGTATTTTAAGGCATATGTTTGAAGAACTCCAATACCACGCGCTGCATAAATACGGAGCGTAAAAAACTCAGAAATTGACCTGCGGTGCAGAATTATATTTGCATAAATGCTTATTTGTTGCGGGTTTTCCCTATTGATTTCAATGGAGAAGTAAAACCCGCAACAAATAGCAGTTGTTGCGTTTTTTTGCGGCAGGTTCGCAGCGATTCCACCGAAAAATCCACAACTCTGCAAAAAAATAAAAAATAATTCAAAGCAAATCTTATACTCACCCAGGAGTCTGTTTCTTCCTCCAAGCCGGCCTCCTAGGAGGACGCTTCATCCCATGTGACCGCTGCTGTAGCCAATCACAGGCTGCAGTGGTCCCCTGGGATGAACTGGCAGGCCATCTAAGTGCTGCAGTTTTCCGTAGCCGACATTCCAGGCGGAAAACTGCACCAGTTTGGTGCCGTTTTTCGGCCGGAATTCCCTGTGCCAAACAGGGCGGATACGCTGCGTGCTTTTACACAGTGTATCCGCCCTGTGTGAACTTAGCCTAATACATAGAGGGTATCCGCTTCAATCCCCCCTCCCCTTAGCTAAAGTCTACTCCCACTGTAACGCATAGCACGGAAACACCGTATATCTCAAACAACGCAGCTGATCAGGGGCTCCTAGCAGAAAGAAGTTTTCCCACCCCCACATACAACGTATCCTAGGGGAACCTGCAAATTGAAATAAAGTTGTAAAAACCAGGTAGGCCCCTAAAGCTAGGTTCACACATCGCAGTCAAAGTGGCAACCGCAACAAATTTGCACTATTTTCCGACGGTATTCACAGAAGTGGCACTGCCACTCAACATGTGAAACCAGCCTTAAGTCCTGGACTACACCAAGACTTTTTGTAGCGCTGATAGATTTTAACAATCAAGTTGCAGTCCGCACGAATACATTGCGTTGTATACAAAGTTGTGGACTGCGTCTGCAGCTGTCACTGAATAGCTAAAAATCAATCAGTAGGATTACAAGAGGTCTCAGTGTAGTCTGGGCCTTAAGAAACACCACCAGTTTAAAAACCACACTGATCGCTTCAGATTTGATCGCTGATCCCCGATTCTGCAGGCGAGTCTCACAGCATCTTTTCAAACAGATTAGCAACCATGATTATGCCAAGTACTCCAAAGCGGGAGCCACTATTTGCAGCACTCTCCACTCTGGCTGATGGAGGGGGGTCTTGAGCAGTGCTGGTGGGACTACCCCTTTAAGCATACATAAGGTGAATATAGGACATCACAAGATGTATGTTATATCTTAACCCCTTAATGACCAAGGTATTTTTTATGTTTTTTCATCGTCGCATTCCAAGACCTATAACTTTTATTTTTGCGTTGACATAGCGGTTTAAGGTCTTGTTTTTTTGCGGAACAAGTTGTATTTTTTAATAGCACCATTTTGGGGTACATATAATTTATTGATTAACTTTTATTAACTCTTGTGGGGTAATGGAAAAAAAAATAGACATTTCGCCATTCTTTTTTTGCGTCTTAGATTTACACCATTTACCGTGTGGTATAAATAACACAATAACTTTATTCAGCGGGTTGTTACGATTGAGACTATACCAAATTTATATCGTTTTCTTATGTTACTACTTTTACACAGTGAAAACCCTTTTTTTTTCCAAAATTATTTGCTTTTGTGTGTCCATACTTTAAAGAGGCTCTGTCACCAGATTTTGCAGCCCGTCTGCTATTGCAGCAGATAGGCGCTGCAATGTAGATTACAGTAACGTTTTTATTTTTAAAAAACGAGCATTTTTGGCCAAGTTATGACCATTTTTGTAGTTATGCAAATGAGGCTTGCAAAAGTCCAAGTGGGTGTGTTTAAAAGTAAAAGTCCAAGTGGGTGTGTATTATGTGCGTACATCGGGGCGTGTTTACTACTTTTACTAGCTGGGCGTTCTGATGAGAAGTATCATCCACTTCTCTTCAGAACGCCCAGCTTCTGACAGTGCAGATCTGTGACGTCACTCACAGGTCCTGCATCGTGTCGGACACATCGGCACCAGAGGCTTCAGTTGATTCTGCAGCAGCAACAGCGTTTACAGGTAAGTCGATGTAGCTACTTACCTGCAAACGCCGATGCTGCTGCAGAATCATCTGTAGCCTCTGGTGCCGATGTGTCCTCGCTCGTCTGACACGATGCAGGACCTGTGAGTGACGTCACAGCGTGATCTCTCGAGAACACGGCTGTGTCTGCACTGCCAGAAGCTGGGTGTTCTGAAGAGAAGAGGATGTTACTTCTCATCAGAGCGCCCAGCTAGTAAAAGTATTAAAAACGCCCCGATGTACGCACATAATACACACCCACTTGGACTTTTGCAAGCCTCATTTGCATAATGCTCGTTTTTTAAAAATAAAAACGTTACTGTAATCTACATTGCAGCGCCTATCTGCTGCAATAGCAGATAGGGGCTGCAAAATCTGGTGACAGAGCCTCTTTAAGAGCCGTAGCTTTCATTTTTTGCCGATGCAGCTGTATGAGGGCTTATTTTTTTGCAGGATGACTTGTAGTTTTTATTGGCATCATTTTGGAGTACACTCGACTTTTTGATCACGTTTTATCAAATTTTTTTGAAGGTAGGATGAACAGAAAACAGCAATTCTGGCTATTTTTTTATTTTTTTTTCGGTGTTCACCGTGTGGGTTAAATAACATAATAGCTTTATAGTTGGAGTCATTACGGACGCGGTGATACCACATATGTGTAAAGTTTTCTTTTCATAATAAAGCATTTTGTAAGGGAAAAAGTGTTTTTTTTTTTCATTTCTTTGTTTTTTACTTGGGGTTTTTATTTATTTACTAAACTTTTTGATAACTTTTTTATTAGTCCCACTATGCGATAGTCTGATCACTTTTATAATACTTCTGTATTGCAGCGTGTTGTTGCCTGTCAGTATAAAACGGACAGGCATCTGTTAGGCCACATGCACTCATATGTTGCCTGCCGTACGGCTGCTAATGACGGATCTGTTAAACACGGACCGCACGCGGATGGCTTCCGCGTGCAGTCCATTGTTTCAACAGACAAACTTCATGAAATAGCAGACTGTTCCGTCAAAAACGGACAGTAGGAGGACCTGTCGTATTTTTGTCGGAACGGCCACACGGTTCCGTTAAGACAACCTGGCCCCATAGAAATGAATGTGTCAGTGTGCTATCCGTAAAAAAAAAAAAACAGATAGCATACTGAAGAAAATAACTGAAGTGGGCATGAGCCCTTAGGCCATGTCTCTGGCATCCACTACA
Source organism: Rhinoderma darwinii (assembly GCF_050947455.1). Lineage (NCBI taxonomy): Eukaryota > Metazoa > Chordata > Amphibia > Anura > Rhinodermatidae > Rhinoderma > Rhinoderma darwinii. The sequence goes on from NC_134690.1 coordinate 388,329,414, forward strand.
GGCGGAAAGGTTAGGCCTCCGGCTGCCATAGAAGCCATCGGAACTCTGCGATTACATTGCAGGATGCCGGTGGGGTGAGAGAGTGAGCCCCCTCCCTCCAAAACCACTTAGATGCAGTGCTCGCTAATGAGCGCTGCATTTAAGGGGTTAAACTGGTGGGAACGATATTGATATCGATCCCGCCCGTTAGAGCAGGTGTCCGGCTGTCTTTAGACCGCCCAACAGCCGCTCTAATCGGCACGGGACACCTGTGCCGGGCTTATGCCACAGCGCCGTGAAAAGGCGGCGCTCTGGCATAAGTGCTCTCATAGGCCACCGTGAAAAGGCATATTGGCAGTCGTTAAAGGGTTAAGGCCTGTTTACACAGAGTAATAATCATTTAGATTTAGACTATTACAAGCAGTCATACAATAACCTCTTCATGTAAATGAATAAAATATTGCTCGCTGCTGATGAAAGCGATCATGCATAAAAACGTGAATGTATGTATGGAAGTTTATCATTCACTAACTGGTGACTGCCTATTATTCATCACTTCCCAAAAAGAGCAGGCATAATAGGACAGAGAACAAAGAAGTTAAAAAAATATATATATATATATTTTTTTGTATAGAATACTCCCTTTTGACGTTCCTTAAAGGAACAGTCCGGAAATACTTACATACTGTTTAATGCCTAGTATGGGCCCAAGGGAACGAAAGAAGTAGGTCAAGCACCATCCCCTATGTAAGATCAGACAGTACTGCCTCTCCCTGTAAATTATGACGGCGCAGATAGTACTGCCTCCCTGTTTTTCCCTGTACATGATGCAAGCACAATTTATATGCAAGGCCTAAAGATAAAAAAATAAATGATTTTAAACATTTTCATTCACACATGACACAAACACATATCTGAACACTGAAATGCACAGTAATTATCATCATCATCGAGGCTCAGTTCTTATCAGCGTCATGGCTTCCCTGGCATTGGCAGCAGACAGACCCCTTTAACTTAACATTTGGATAGGTCAAGTTTCCGTTGGCAGTTCCGTCATTTTGAAGGCAAGAATAGGGCTGCAAGTAGCGCTACGTCCATGTTACATGCGCCAAGAAAACACGTCCCAAAATGTCCAATAAAGTTTCTAAAATAGGAGTTAAATGTCGAGCGACTGAAACTAAACTTTTCGTTAACCAAAGACTCCCGGCATCGATCAGGATATTTACCGGTACGGGGAAGGACGTTACACCGGTGATTATAAAAAATATTTATAGTTCCAAAACACTAAAATGAATAAATGGCTGGATAATCGGACAGTAATTGTACGTAACATTAGCAACAACCACATACATTGGGCCTCATGCATAAAAACCAGTGTAGACAAAGTGTGTTACCCATAGCAACCAATCAGATCACTGCTTCCATTTTCTGTCCTGGACAAAAAAATAGAAATCCTATTGGTTGCTATGGGCAACACGGACGCGGTCTATTTATGACACTGTCTATACATGAGGCCTCATACGGTTATCGCTGCTCGGGCTTCTGCTCCTGGTCTTGACAGATTCCAGATGGTTGAGAGATCCAGCTCTGTGCCAGGAGTGCCAGACTATCAGGTCAACCAGATGCCAGTAATATCCTGTATTAGCTTCATCAGCCAAAGCATTTACTACAATAGGCCGAACATGCGGCCTCCAACAATAGCCGACAGGAGGCAGAGGAGCACGGTGCTTTCCTGGCGTCACTGCCACTTCACTGTAGTCATCGGCATGTGTCATCTATTTCCTAAAGAGGACCTGTCGAAATATCCTGAAACATCCATTTTGGTCAAAACCTACATTCCCCATGAAACATCTACTCTTAAAACTCTGTATGAACCGTGCCTCTGTTATCCCTCCTGGAAATATATGAATAAACTCACAACAGGGTGCTTACATTCCCCTGGTCAAAGGGGACTGTCCCCTAACAGTGTCTTACCGTAGGAACACCCCCTATTAACTAGGTGAATGGTGACAACCAGTGGTCAATTCATTCATTTATTTCCAGGAGGAACAACAGAGGAATTTACTGCAGTGGTCTATGAAAAGCAGACACGTCTGGAGCACTCCTCTTTATTAGGGTATTCCACATTTAGGAGAAAAAAAAAAAAATTATATATATTATATATATATATATATATATATATATATATATATATACACACACATATACACACACACATATATATATATATACTTTCTGTATCAATTCCTCACGTTTTGTAAGACTTCTGCTTGCAGTCAGTCAATAGGAACACTCATTTTTTTTTACTTTCAGTCGATGAGTCTATCCTGGTCGTGTGATGGACACCGGCGCACGGCACGTTACAAGACAGCTCTGATAACTGTAACGAGCCGCGCACCTGTGTAATCATCACGTGACCTGCACAGATTTGTATCCACTAAAAGTAAACAAACGACGGCTCCAATTGAAAGAGACAGCAAGCAGAGATCTTCAAAACCCTTCAAGTTGCCCATACATATCAGATGAACGTTGGCAGATCCTGTGACAATCTGACGTGTATGGGGGCATCGGGAATGTTCGTTTTCATCATTGCTTTGGGATAAACAGCTGCCAAGGTGTCCGGCAGCGACTGGTCTTTCCTCTTCCCACTGAAATAAAAACGCTTAGGCCAAGTGTGCCGGTCTATGAGGAGTTTGGGGGGGGGGGGATATATCCTCCGTGCGCTTCGCTCTCGTACGTGTACGGCCACCGTCACACCGAAATGGTCCGGAGAACCTATTAGCCCAGCATAATATTTTTCTTGCGGTCTGTGGGGGTCAAAAAGTTACAAAACCGCCTGTAAAACCAATACTTACTTTGGTCATTCTGCTCCACAGCGCGGTATTACATCCAGGAGCTCCGAGGTGTAATAATGACCACAGCAGAAACGACCTGGCAGCCGCTGCCACCTTAGTCATCTACAGTAAGGCTCAAACCCAGGCCAGCGGGTCACATTACAGGCATCTGCCCTCATTATAGGGTGACCCAACCCAACGAGGCTCTACTCTAAAATCAAATACTCTAGATTGCAAGCTCTGTGTCACAGAAGTATATATATATATATATATATATATGTGACTTCCCATAGAATTGCCAGGAATATCTCAGTAGCCGGGTAGGCAATATGCTTAGAAATTTTAGGCTGGCGACAAATATCTGGGGTTGTTTTCTATCAGGGTATATGAAGTCCTTATTGCCAGGCTCCTTAAATCTACAGTAAATTATCCACCATGGGCATCAGTGTGGCACAATTTAGAAAAAATAAAGAATGCCCAAGAGCTTGCAATCTATCAGATGACCTGTAAAATAATTGGCATAAAGAGTTGCATATTTAGTACAGTAAGATTAAATTCATCCAGCATCACCAGTACCTGACGGGTGCCAGATTATCAAATAGTCTGGATTATCGGACAGTCCTAGATTGGTATTGTAAAACTAAATTTATAAAGTTCAAAAAATATCTGCTATAAACATCAGATTTCCTTATTGTTTCTCTCTGCTCAGTCTTCTGATGGTCCACAATACACTGCAATTATGTTGATGAAACAAGTGCCGAATTATAAGATTTTCTGGATTATTGGATGCCTGATTAAAGGAATTTTACTGTGAATAGTTTACAGGATGTAATTTTTTTTAAGACACTTTTTTTTTACTATAGCAAGAAATTAATAGGAGCAAATCTTGTGTCCATACCGTTAACAAAACTTACGCCAAGCAAAGACACAAAAGTTCACGCGTTATCAGACGAGAGCTGCCACGCTTCACGATCAGGACGATCACACAAGATTTTATGTAAAACATTGCGACTGCAGAAAATGCATGGGAATTGGCCAAAATTAAAACCAATAGCGGAATCCTTCCGACCGGTGGAATAGATTTCTACCAATGAGAAACAATCAAGGGGTCACCATTTATTAGTAAAAAATGGAAGCATCTCTGGAAACCTTAAAGGACATGTCCACTATTCGGAGATCACTATTCTAAATAGCCACGTCTGTTCTGTAATATCCATAAATATTGCGGACGGGTTAGTTATAGGACCAATCGCAGGAACGCAACTCAAATCAATGGCGTTCCCACGACTCTTAGAGATATGACACAGAAAATTCAGCTAAAACCACCTGTCATGTCAGAAGGGGGCATCAGTAGGGAACCATAAGCGTGGACGCCACAAATTTCAATATTAAAGGGGCTGCCGGACGACACAGCGCCAAAACCTTGACTACTGGAAATCTCTAATACAACGAACATCATGGGTTTCCCAAAAAAAAAAAAAGATGAAAAACTTGGCCTGACCTACGTTATAATAACTGGGTCAGGTCCTGGACTACCAATGTCACGTTCTGATGCATACAATGGCCGAAAGGTGGACATGTCCTTTAAGGAAATGGATATAGATAATATGCAAGACGAGAAGTAACGGCATCGGGAATATATACCGAATAAATAAGGGGATTTAAAAAATATAGCAGTGACAGCTTAATGTAAGCGGGACAGTCACTTTCAGTCGTCCGCCATCACTATGTTAGGAATGGCGACAGATGTCGTAGACTGTGCGGATGCCTGTAATTAGACGCCAGCAGTCAGTCTAGTGAATGGAGCGGGCGTGCACAACTGGTGATGTCACTCGCCAGCCCACTACTTTCTGAAGCAGTGAAGCACAGGGGACAGGACAGTCACTTTAAAGGGGTCCTCCAACAATAAAGCAACCCTTTAAAGCGCCGGCAAATAAACCAACTTTCTAATATACTTAACTTTTAAATTCTGCTCCGGTCCCCCACTGCTGATCGCTACCTGCTTAGACGCCATGACGTGCCATCCATAATGAAGTCACGTGACCAGGGCAGCCAATCGCTCAGTGGCTTTTCATCCAAAGTGATGTAACATCCAGCGGCAGAGTTTAGTCGTCGCAGTCACGTGACATCAGCAAGGACGATACATCGTCACCGGAACGTTGGTGGAACGGTTATTCTTAGGAAACACCTTTAATAGGAGATCCCCTATAAAGACAGATTACGGAAGGAATAGATCACCTGAAATTCTCACATACGAAACCAATAACTAACCGCGTGAACGACACCGTACCAGGATGATCGATAAGAATAAGTCCGCGACCGCTGTGTCCAACGCGGTCAATTATCGACCACGATTCTCAATTAACAATTATCCGATAAATCATTTCCTGTACTAAATATTTGTAGCGATCGCAATCCGACCGTCTCGGATGCAATGATTATCGCATTCGCTTGTATCACGGGAAACATTGTTACGTTTGTGATCAGTTATAAGATAAAGGAAGGCATAATGTACAGCCCTGCACCGATACATACAGTAATATAGATTATAGAGATTAGATGGAGATTACAGTGCAGTGATAGGTCACAGGTAGAGGGATGACAGGGATACACAGAGGACAGTGACACATGATCACAGGACGGTCACTTAATGTGTATGTACATAAGGACAGGACACACAGACACACGGATGGATGGACACAGGCTGACACTACTGCGCCTGCGCAGATCGCTCTCCATGTAACGGCTCCTAGAAGACTAAATCCCGACTCTGCCCTCACCGCCCATCCCCAGCATCCTCTGCCTGGCTCACCTGCGGGGCCCCGGATCCCGGTGTATGACCGTGTCGGTTGGAGGAGCTGGCGGTGGGAGAAGCCTTCCTCCTCCTCCACCTCCTCCTCCTCCCAGCAGCACTGACTGACTGACTGAGATCCCCCCTCCAGCGCTATTCGCACTATCACGGCCTGTCTTGCGGATTGGAGGAAAGGAGCGGGGGATCGACCAATCGCTTTGCGCTCCAAAGACCACGCCTCTGACGTGACGTGGAGGAAAGGCGGGGCAATGGCGGCTTACGAGAAGAGCGGGTGGTTGGGAATGCAGGGGAGTGGAGGTGCCGGGCGTGTATTACACGTGTGTGGGGATGAAGGGGTTAAGTGAGTGAGCTGGGTGCTATTATTATTATTAGACTAGGACAGCAGTTTATGGGTGGCACTGCCTGCGCTGTATCTGCCCTTGGCTTCTTGTCCATGGGTCTTCCTGTACCATGGGATGCCCAGATCAAGAATATTGTCTGTCACATGATGCCAATTTATTGTGATTAAGTCATGTGATCTTCATTTTCATCCTATAGACGTTTATGGAATTGTCGCAGTCGTGCACAATCTCCACCGCGTGACCGGGTCAGAAGCAGCGCCGGATTTTCCATGAAGCCCGAGCAGAAAGTGCGCCCGGTCCTCAGGGTCAGGGCCGAATGCATTGGAGGCTGGTGAAGTAGTCTCCATTCGTTACTTGGTGTCCAACCGGTGCCTCTCCAGCGTTTGAGAAACTACAACTCCCAGCGTGCCACTGCTGATCGCAGAATAGTTGTACTGCACTTGGTGACCTCTAGTTGGGGCGTCCATCGAGCGTTTCCCGTGTTCGTTTACAATGGCTGATCCAAGTCGGACCCGTTTTGTGCCTTCGGGCTACCAAGATGTAAATCCAGTACTGGTCACACCCGATCCTTCGTTAGTTTTCAGCCATCGACCAGTTGATCATTGTATTTCTAGCGGTTCGACCTTGTAATAAATGGTCTCGCCTGATCCCCGCAATGACATCCATATTCCCTAATTGGGGCGTATAATCGGGTTGTCAGGATGGGTAATAATTCTTTTTTATGGTTTAGCTCTGTCACCAGGATGATCTTTCTCTCTAGCGTTGTGGGTTGAAGAGCAGATGACTCACCGGAGTCCCAGAGATTGGGACATATAACCGTCCTGCGTTGTTACAACCCACGCGAAAATGTATTTAGTAGAGAATCTGAAGGACTTGCAAATCAATAATTACATTTCCAAAGTCAGGATTTTAGCGCCTGTGATGAGAAATCTTCCAGTTGTATTGTATCTAGCACGGTGATTTTGCTACTGCCACGGGGCGATTATTGTGTAAAAAATCGTAATATACATTTCAAGGCATTGGCCAGTGTAAACCTGTGCCGTGATTGTGTTATTATTAAGGAATTGCTTGTTTATCGTATCTTTTACGATGATGTAAAACGTATCTCTTCGTTCCCTATTCTGTTTCGTCATAGATGCAGAAGATCAAGAATACCAGAAGTTCGGGATCTGTTTCATGATGGAAACCAACGCCGTGCCAATGAAACGGAACCCGTTGTCTTTAATGTGTTCGTCGGGTTTCCGTCATTTTCCCGGACATAATAGCGCCTCGTGCTGCACTATTTTGTCCAACTTTAGCATCGCTTGCATCTGTGTCGGGACTCCGTTCGTGGGTTCCGTCAGGGGAACCCATGAACGGAACCCTGACTGAAACAAACGGAAACCATAGGTTGATTTCAATGGTGACGATTCCGGTGTAAATGGTTTTCGTTTGTCACCGTTGTTTATGGGCTCTATCGTTTTGACGGATTGAATAGCGCAGTCAACTACAGTATTTATTCCTTCAAAACGTCGGAACCCTTACACAACGGTGACAAACGGAAAACATTTGCACCGGATCCATCACCATTGAAATCAATAGTGATGCAAACGGAAACCTATGGTTTCCGTTTGTTTCAGTCAGGGTTCCGTTCGTGGGTTTCCCTGACGGAACCCACGAACTGAGTCCCGACGCAGATGTGAATGACGCCAAAGACCGGAATCTGTGACCGCGCGTCTAATGCAGATGTAAACTGTTCCTAAGGTGCTGTGATGCTCTGTAGAGTGTCAGATTCCCTTCTGTATGGCTTAGTCGTGCTCAGTAGTGGACATGTTTTATACAAATCTCGCAGTAGTTTTGTCAGAAATTTCCTGTGATGGAAATCTCCAAGCCGGGCCAAAAAATAAAAAGTTACGGTGCTCTGCAAAATTTGGCGCATCAGATCAGAAGATGAATTTAGGTGAAATTCCCCTTTAAAGGGGTTGTCACACAATCGACCATTCACACCTACCCACATTTGATAATTGTCTAACCGCTATAACCCCCAGCAATCACAAGAACAGGGGCCCCCGAACCCCCAGATACTCACTGTTCTCCCTGCGGTGAGGAGAAGCTTGAATAAAGCAGCGGTCGAGCGTGCACCGGCCACACCATTCAATGTCTATGGGACTGACAGAAACAGCTTAGCACTGCACTCGGCTGTTTCTGTCATTCCGCCAGACTAAATAGAGAGGCAGAGCGCAAGCTCGACCACCGCTTCATTCAATATCCTCCTCACTGAAGTTGAGTAGTAAGGAGGAACAAGGGATTTAGGACTCCATTCTGGCAATCGGTGGGGGTCCTCCTGCGATCAAAAAATGATCACCTGTCCTGTTGATAGGTGATAATTGTCGATTCTGGGAATGCCTCTTTAAATGATGATCTTAGAATGGACCCAGTTGGTGGTAACATCATCAATATACTAGATCCTACAGATGAGGGAGCCGTGATCTCAGCATCTTTACTAAATAGGAGTCTACTGTAACCTGTTACCCATGAATCTATTTTTGTACAGTATGAATTATGGATTTTATTTTGTGAAACTGCATGAACTTCTACACCCCCGTGCCCCCCACGCAGTGGCGGATTAAGTAGACCATGGGCCCTGGGCTGTTACCCAAACTTGGGCCCCCCTTCCTCACCGCCGCCCTGCCGCGCCGTAACTATTTTTAACACTACCTTTTTGGGCAAGCATTAACAGTGTTACGATTTCCCTTGTCACAGCGCGGTGTCCCTACATACTGACAGTATCACACTGTGCAGGGACACAACCTCCTGACAAGGGGAATTGTCTATCAGTCCTGGACTGCAGAAAGACTTTTTGTTAAATACAAGGATTCCTATAATAAACATGTCAGGAAAGGTGACAGATTCTCTTTAAATATAGTGACTCACAGGTGACGACGTCTCAGATTCTAGTAGTTTTTTTCCTCTTTTCTTCTCCATCCGGTCCAGCGCTCATGACGACTTCTCCCGGCCATGACTCATTTCTGCAGAATTTGCCACTCAGACGTCTCCTCACTTTTCCAACATTTCCACACCTATAAACGAAAATAAAGTTATCATGGTGCCACATACTGTGCCCCTAAATATAATAGCACCAAACACTGCGTGCCTGAATATAATAATACCACACACTGTAAAACACCACATACACACAGCCCCCTGTACATAGTGCCACACACAGCCCCTGTAGATATTACACACCCCCATAGATATCGCCATACACAGCCCCCTCTATATATCACACATCCCCCTCGTAGAGAGCGTTACACACAGCCCCCTATAGATAGTGCCGTACAGCCCCCCTGTAGAGAGCGCCACACAGCCCTCCCCCTCTTGTAAATAGCACCAAAAAGCCCCCCCTATAAAGAGCGCCACACACATACCACTGTGGATAGCACTACACAGCCCCCCTTGTATATAGTGCCACACAGCTCTCCCCCTTGTATATAGTGCCACACAGCGCTCCCCCTTGTATATAGTGCCTCACAGCGCTCCCCCTTGTATATAGTGCCTCACAGCGCTCCCCCTTGTATATAGTGCCTCCCAGCGCTCCCACTTGTATATAGTGCCTCCCAGCGCTCCTCCTTGTATATAGTACCTCACAGCGCTCACTCTTGTATATAGTGCCTCACAGCGCTCCCCCTTGTATATAGTGCCTCACAGCGCTCCCCCTTGTATATAGTGCCACAAGGTTATGTACACATTTAAAAACTTTATATTATAATTATATATATATATATATATATATATATATATATATATATATAGTGTATGTGTGTGTATCAGTGTGATTTATGAAAAAATATTTTTACTTTTTGAGATACGGCTGCTTTGTATCCTGTATCCGTCAGGTCAGCAGGACTGACAGGATCAGTGACACGCAGGATCCACCTCAAATCTATCACATTTAAGATTATAATTTAGCGCAGGGCCCGTTTCACTGATCCCGTCAGTCCTGCTGACCTGACGGATACAGGATACAAAGCAGCTGTATCTCAAAAAGTTAAAATATTTTTTAATAAAACGTAATTACAAAGTTGCCCCAAACACACATTTTTATTAAAAAAAAATAAAACCGACGTGATTTTTGCGACGTTTTTTCCGTAGATAATGCAGGTTTCGTTTTTTTAGCGTTTTTATACACACCTTTTTTGCTATTTTAGAATTTTTATTCATAAAGTTTGAAAATAATAGTAAAAAAATAAGCTTTTTTACGTTTCAGCTATTTTTTTTTTTGGTAATAACATAGTTTTACCCTAAAATAGACCTTTTATTTGTAATCGTCATTGTCTACCGTAAATTTTAATATATTACATGTCTATATTAGGGTAATTGGGTCAGCGCTAGCGTTACAACAATGATTGGCGGGGGGGGGAGGGCGACGTTTTTATTGGGGTGGGTATTTTATGTGTATTTATTATTACATTTTTTTTTGCACTTTACTTTATTATTTTTTATTACTGTGGTCTGTTCCTCAAAGGTCAAAAAAGACCTTTGGGGAACTTTATATATTTTTTTTCTTTGTTTTACACCATCTTTTCCACTGTAACTGGAGCTGCACAGCAGCCCCAGTTACAGGGGAAATCAGCCCTCTCATAGTGACGATTGTCACTAATAGGGCTGTGCTGGGTCTAGTAAGACCCAGCAACAGTCTGCCACTAACGGCACCCGGCGATCATGTGACCAGTCACATGATCACCGGGAGGAATAGAGACAGCGCCGCTGCTGCTGTCTCTATTCCTATACACAGCGTTCATTGAGCGCTGTGTAAAAGAGATCAGAGAAGACAGAAGCAGCGAAAGCTGCTCCTATCTTCTCCTCAGGGTCCCCGGCAGTCACTGACAGCCGGAGACCCGACATTCAGCTGCCCGATCGCGCGGGCAGCAAGTTAAAACCCAAGCCGTAGAAAGTCTATGGCTCGGGTTTTAAGGACCCGTCCCTGACCGCTGGCCGTAAAAATACAGCCAGCGGTCGGGAACCAGTTGGGCAGGAGGATAAGCCTATACTGACCTCAGCGCCGGTGACCGCCCGCCCGGCTCTTCTCCCTCCTGCTGCTTTGGAGTAACAGAACAGCCGTCCGTCGCTGTTCTGTTACTCAATGGCGGCGGCCCGCACTTGTCAGGGAGGCGTGTCCTACCCCTTTCCCGGCCAATTCCCTGCTCCTCCTCATCTTCGGCACTTAGCAGCGCTAGCGCGCTGAATAGATTTAGCAGATGATGTGCGGTTCGGGCTGCCATGGGCCCCCTGGGAGCCTCGGGCCCCGGGCGGCCGCCCGAAACGCCCATATGATAATCCGCCACTGCCCCCACGCATGCTTGGTCATAGTTGGCTTCCTCTGGATATTTCTGGAGCATGTAAGGGAAGTCACTACCCACCCACCACAAAGTTTACATGACTGTATCTGAGATTACGTCCCTTCTATTTTTGTTTTGGCCCAAAAAAGGGAACGGATCACAGCAGATCGAAAAAGAGAAACCCCTTGCAAACAAAAGATTTAAAAAAAAATTTACCCGCTGGGGTCCAGTGCCATTTTCGACAGAAAATTGAAGGAGATTTGGGCTTCAAATATCATGATATAAATAAGCCCTTAATAGTAGAGACGGATCTTCAGAGATCTAGCTAAACAATCTGTGGGTAAGATGGGGGTGGTGCTACACTAATACCACTCCTCCTGCACAACTTAAAGGGTCTTTATGTAAATAAAGCTTAGGGCTTATTCAGACGAACGTGTAATACGTCCGTGCAACCCACGTGATTTTCACGCGCCTTGCACGGACCTATGTTAGTGAATGGGGCCGTTCAGACAGTCCGTGATTTTCACGCAGCGTGTGTCCGCTGCGTAAAACTCACGACATGTCCTATATTTGTGCGTTTTTCGCGCATCACGCACCCATTGAAGTCAATGGGTGCGTGAAAATCCCGCGCAGCACACGGAAGCACTGCCGTGTGACGTGCGTGATTCGCGCAACAGCAGTAAAAACTATGAATGAAAACAGAAAAGCACCACGTGCAAACAGTGTCATAAGGATGGCAGCTGTGCGAAAATCACACAGCCACGCATCATACGGGGCTAACAGACGGAGATGTTATGGACCTTTTGCGCGCGCAAAACGCACACGCTCGTGTGAATCCCGCCTTAGAGTGAATAACTTACAAATTCAGCGTAGACTGAATTACCCTTTTCTCGCGTATGCACGCCGTTATTATGCACATGCGCAACGATGGTCTCTGCTATTCAATAGCAGACAAAGGGGACTGGCTTAGTTACTACAGAGTCGGAGTGCCAGCCCCTTGCGGTCATGTGCTTGATGACACGCCGACAAAACCAGGAGAGGAAACAATACGCCCGGGTTTGGACTACGCATTTCCTGACAGTTGAAAATGCGCCAGATTACCCCTTTAGGGTATGTTCACACGAGGGCGTCCGTTACGGCTGAAATTACGTGGATGTTTCAGCCTGAAAACATCCCCGTAATTTCAGCCGTACCGGCATGTGCAGGCGCTTGAACGCCGCGTCAATTACGGCCGTAATTGGCGCTGCTATTCATTGGAGTGAATGAATAACGGCTCCAATTACGGCCAAAGAAGTGACAGGTCACTTCTTTGACGCGGGCGTCTATTTACGCGCCGTCATTTGACAGCGGCACGTAAATATACGCCTCGTGTGAACAGACAAACGTCTGCCCATTGCTTTCAATGGGCAGATGTTTGTCAGCGCTATTGAGGCGCTATTTTCGGGCGTAATTCTGGGCAAAAACGCCCGATTTACGTCCGTAAATAGGCCGTGTGAACATACCCTTAATCAAAATGGAGCTAGAATTCCGGTGCAAGTGACATGCACCACATATATTAAGTGTTTTATATACTTTTTCAACTCTTGATCATTGGGCATAGCTAAACTGAAAAGGAGCGTGACTTAAAAAGAATCCAAATTTGCGCTAAAATTTGGCCGCAAAAAAAGTGGTCTACTATAAGCCAAGAGGTGGTATAAAGGTAGACAAAAGTGTCTAAAGATGTGCCAAATTTATCATCCAGCATGCCACTGCGATAAATTTGGCGCATCTAGTCCAGTTCTAAACTGTCTAAAGTTAAGATAGTTTTAATAAATCTGCCCCAAATTGTTTTTAGGTCCAATATTCTGTGCAGATTAATTTCTCTAATACAGAGCTCCAAATCCTCGGCTTCATTTCACCCAGCAATAGGGATAAATAATACATTTCTGGCTCCCTCCAGCCACCACTAGGGGGAGTTTAGGGGTTTTCTGCATGCTGTATTATTAGACCCTGTTCACACAGAGTTTTTTTGCAGGCGGAAAAATTTTTCGCCCATGGCCATTGAGCACCACGGGAAAACTGCTGCGAAAAACGCTTTCTCTGCCTCCCATTGATCTCAATGGGAGGTTAGAGACGGAAACGCCCAAAGAAAGGGCATGTCGCTTCTTTTTCTCGCAAGTGATTTTTACCGCTCTCAGGGAAAAAACACTTCCATCTCCCATTCAAATCAATGGAAGGCGATTTCAGGTGTTTTTTGGCGCAGTTTCCTAGTCAAAAACAGTGCCAAAATACTCTGCGTGAACTAGCCCTTAGGGTATTTTCACACTGAGTTTTTTCTGCCAGATTACAGCATGGAAAGTGCCCAAATCTGTGTGAAAAAAAACTGCCCATTCACTGCAATGGGAGACTGCCAGGGGCAGAATTGTCCGACGCGGTTTTCAAAACAATGTTGAGGAAAAAAAAAGTGTCTCGAACCTTTTTTTCAACAGAATCAGCGTGTATTCTGCCTTGAAGTTTCCCATTGAAGTCAAACGTGCCACAAAACCGCACCGGATATAGTTATTGAAAATTTCTGCAACTTTGGTACTTTGTTTTAGTTTCAACAGATTTTCTTTAGAACCAAAGAACATGTCGCAAAATCAACTCATATCCTTACACGGGGGAAGCATTGATTGAATTGATTCATTTTAATAATAGATAAGAGGTATTTAAAAGTTACATCCAATAAAATGGCAAAAACATAACGGGGAGGGCATTATTACAAACCATATAAAATAAGGAAAAAGACGTTTCCATATATAAAAAATATATAAATCATTGAAAGTTCACTTTACACAACATGTACTTTAGAGCCCTCGAGATCAGGAGATGCCACGGTTTAAGAAAGCCTTCTGTGGTGTCCGTGCGATTGCGAAATTCTTCCTACATAGAGACCTATGATGTGACCGCTGACAAGGAAAGTGAGGGAGTCGCTCTGTGGACCGTTGCTGCCATACACAGAAATGTAATAAGATTATGAGGTTGATTCCTGAGTCAGGACTTTTATCTGCCAATAAGGCCTAATTCACACGAACGTTGTATACGTCCGTGTGCTGTCAGTGAAAACAACGGACAGCCCACGGACCTATGAAATTCAATGGGGCTATTCAGACATCAGTTGTTTTTCACCCCACGTGTTTCCGTTGCGTGAAACTTATTGCATGTCCTATTCCGGTGCGTTTTTGGGGATCACGCACCCATTGAAGTCAATGGGTGCGTGCAAATCACGGACGTCATCCATGTGCGGTCGTGATCTATGCAACAGTTGCTAAAGAAGTGCAGAGAAAAAAAAATGTGCACCAACACCGACATCAAAAACCGATGCTACACGGCACACACACTGATGGCACACGGGACTGTAACGCAGGAAAAACTTGTTTTTTGCCAACACAAAACGGACACGTTTGTGTGAATCAGTGTTTGGTGCGTGGCTGCGTGTTTTTTGCGCGTATGGCCTCGTTATGACGCGTGGTTTTAATGTTTAGAAACATAAATGAAGGAGGTAGTTTTATTATTTCCTTCATTTCGTCAACAACTAGCGCGAATCATGTGCGGCACGTGGAAGCGTGTCTGTGTGCCATGCGCGATTTTCACGCACCCATTGACTTCAATGGGTGCGTGATGCGCGAAAAACCCTCAAGTATAGGACATGCAGTGAGTTTTACGCAGCGTACACGGAATGTCTGAACGGCACCATGGACTTACATAGGTCCGTGCAACGCGCGTGATTTTCATGCACGTATCACGGACGTAAAATACGCTCGTGTAAATAAGGCCTTAGATTGTTTGGGAACACAGATGCAATAACAATAGATATGAGTGGTAACGTGGCCAAAGTGAGGCCACCCGTGGGCGAGTTCACCATTGAGTATCGATCACTGTCCTGCAAATGTGATGTAGATTCTATACTTTATTTTAACTGACGTCTCCGCAGGTGTAACATGGTGGCGACCTTTTCTAATAGTGGTGCAATAATTCAGCTCATGCGCCAGGAAAGCTCCCGGCACTTTTGTTGAATATATCCATAGGCCCCCATTCACCAGGCATTTGACAAAAGAGTGCCCTATTGGCATATGCCGGTCTGGCTTTTTATTTTTTAATGCTGTATAGAATAGCGTAGTAGACTACACTGTTCTATATAGAGGGACATAGTAAAAAACGTATACTGCGATGTATATATATTTTTTCTATGGGAGTCTATTGGTGATATATGTGACTGTATTCCTATATAGTGGCATATGTTGCAGCCTTCTGATAGACGTATATATATGTCAGGAAATCCTTCCAACATACACCTGACGAAGGGCACTAACGTTATGTGAACAGAGCCTTAGTTTACATCCAGAGAATAAAAACCCACGCAGACCTAGTCCTGTTCACAGCTGAGGTGTGGATACAATGGTCTCTGCAATTTGTAAGCTAAATACATCAGCAAGAACACAAATCTCTCTCTCCGTTTGATCGTTTGCTACAATGTATCAGTGTAGGAAAAATGTATCATCTTGGCGGCAAGGCTGTTGAAGCCTCTGTTCACATCTGCGTTGGGGTCCCGTTCTGACGTTCCGTCAGAACGGGACCTCGAGCAGACACAAAATGACACCGAGGAAACCAGGGGTGTCCGTTTCCATCACCATTGATTTCAATGGTGACGGAGCCGGAGCCCGTGTTTTCCGTTTGCCTCTTTTGTGGACCGGACCCGTCTTTTTGCTGGAAGCAATAGCGTAGTCGACTACTGAAATCAATGGTGATGGAAACGGAAACCTCTGGTTTCCTCGGTGTCAGTTTGTGTCTGCTCGAGGTCCCGTTCTGACGGAACGTCAGAACGGGACCTCAACGCAGATGTAAACAGAGCCTAAAGCACAGAGAATCGCTTAGACTCGATAAAATTGTAGCAAACTCTCAGCTGTGAGTAGGACTAGGTCTCTATAGGTCTTTTGCCTCCGGATGCAAATATGCATGTTTATATTCACTGACAGCAAGCATAGCTATTGAAATGAGGATGTCTTGAAACACAAAATGTATTAGCAATTTTTTGGACTATTTACTTCACATCAGCCCCTCAATGCCATTTATTTGGTATAAGAGCTGGTAATAATCTGGTGCAGGCCGGCAGAGGCGTAACGGGTAAGCGCCTGGGCCCCAATACAAAATCACTACCAGGGCCCCCCAACTACTATGTCCCTACTATGTGGGCTTCTTTAGGCATTAGGACCTTGGTGCGACTGCTTATTCCGCACCTTTATATCTACGCCCCAGGGCAGAGGGACTTCATCTCCATGAAGACGATGGCATTATACTGGAGCAGTTTACCCGCCCCAAATACCTCACAATGGTGTAACATATAAACAGGGTTTTACATTTCAGAGGGGATATGGGGATTGATAAGGATCTTTTTTCAAAATTTCAAAGGAGGTGGCACCGAGTAATTTCATGTCTCCCTTCCAACTACAATCCATGTATAATTACCACGGACGTTCTCATGTTTGTAGCTTAAGGGTATGTTCACACGTAGTCAACCAAAACGTCTGAAAATCCAGAGCTGTTTTCAAGGGAAAACAGACACTGCTTTTCAGACGTTTTTTACCAACTCGCATTTTTACCAACTCATTTTTTTACCAACTCGTTTTTGGAGCTGTTTTCATTGGAGTCTATGAGAAAACAGCTCCAAAAACGTCTGAAAGAAGTGTCCTGCACTTCTTTTGACGAGGCTGTATTTTTACGAGTCGTCGTTTGACAGCTGTCAAACGACGACGCGTAAATAACAGGTCGTCTGCACAGTACGTCGGCAAACCCATTCAAATGAATGGGCAGATGTTTGCCGACGTATTGCAGCCCTATTTTCAGACGTAAAACGAGGCATAATACGCCTCGTATACGTCTGAAATTTGGCCGTGTGAACATACCCTTAGGGTATGTTCACACGTAGTCAACCAAAACGTCTGAAAATCCAGAGCTGTTTTCAGGGGAAAACAGACCCTGCTTTTCAGACGTTTTTTACCAACTCGCATTTTTACCAACTCATTTTTTTACCAACTCGTTTTTGGAGCTGTTTTCATTGGAGTCTATGAGAAAACAGCTCCAAAAACGTCTGAAAGAAGTGTCCTGCACTTCTTTTGACGAGGCTGTATTTTTACGAGTCGTCGTTTGACAGCTGTCAAACGACGAAGCGTAAATAACAGGTCGTCTGCACAGTACGTCGGCAAACCCATTCAAATGAATGGGCAGATGTTTGCCGACGTATTGTAGCCATATTTTCAGACGTAAAACGAGGCATAATACGCCTCGTATACGTCTGAAATTTGGCCGTGTGAACATACCCTAACAACACAGTGTTTTACCGTCACCTCTAACCTCTATAAGGGTATGTTCACACGTAGTCAACCAAAACGTCTGAAAATCCAGAGCTGTTTTCAAGGGAAAACAGACCCTGCTTTTCAGACGTTTTTTACCAACTCGCATTTTTACCAACTCATTTTTTTACCAACTCGTTTTTGGAGCTGTTTTCATTGGAGTCTATGAGAAAACAGCTCCAAAAACGTCTGAAAGAAGTGTCCTGCACTTCTTTTGACGAGGCTGTATTTTTACGAGTCGTCGTTTGACAGCTGTCAAACGACGACGCGTAAATAACAGGTCGTCTGCACAGTACGTCGGCAAACCCATTCAAATGAATGGGCAGATGTTTGCCGACGTATTGTAGCCCTATTTTCAGACGTAAAACGAGGCATAATACGCCTCGTATACGTCTGAAATTTGGCCGTGTGAACATACCCTAACACTGCATCCGAACGTGAAATACAAGAATGTTCTGTAACAGCGCGGACACATGACTCCTATGTTACCAGCTATTAGGGAGAATTTTACATGAACATATTGTAGTGATCCGTCATGTAAGGCTCTGTTCACACCACATTTGGTGCGTACGTTCAGCGTATGTGCAGCGCTTTCCCGTACCGTGGGTCACCGCAAAAAATATACAAGTATACTGCGCGGTATACTTTTTTAGCGTGCGGTTCTGTGTATGACATATGCAACTGTATGGCATATGTCACGCCTTTACGTTCGGAGCATACATCAGGAGATTTTACAGGGATATATATTGAACGTGAAGAAAAAACGTAGTCTGAACAGCACCTTACAATATTAATTCGTTCCAGGACGACCATTATATGTTGAAAATTTAGTAATTTAAGACCATAACTCTATGGAAAACTGGTTCAGAAGCCACCAAAATGTTAACCCAAAAAAAGAAAAAATGCAAAACATTTAGGCTATGTTCACACGGGGTATTTCGCCGAGTTTTTTGACGCGGAAACCGCGTCGCAAAACTCGGCAGAAACGGCCCGAGAACGCCTCCCATTGATTTCAATGGGAGGCGTCGGCGTCTTTTTCCCGCGAACAGTAAAACTGCCTCGCGGGAAAAAGAAGCGACATGCCCTATCTTCCGGCGCTTCCGCCTCGGACCTCCCATTGACTTCAATGGGAGGCAGGAGAAAGCGTATATCTCGCTGTTTTATGCCCGCGGCGCTCAATGGCCGCGGGCGAAAAACGGCGCGATAATTGCCGCGAAAATCGGCGTGCAGGGAGAGGAATATCTGCCTCAAAGTTCCAAACTGAATTTTGAGGCAGATATTCCTCCCCCAAAATACTCCGTGTGAACATAGCCTTAGACATCTAAGTCCTTACATATAAAAGGCAGAATGAGATGCTGGAGGCTGTAAATTATTAATACTACATTTTTCCAGCAGTGGCCGACTGGTTTAGATGGAAGAAAGTATGACTGCAGGATCAGACTACACAGGGTATGTTTGTAGTCTGTAACCATCGAGATATATCGGTCTGCATAGGAGCTGTAGACACAAAACAATAGAAAAGGTCATGTGGGAGACTCAGTAGAGAAGATTCCTAAGGACGTATGGGGCTGAAATGTCTGTTTTGGCCATAAAATAAATATGCAGTGTTTGGTAACACACCACTTAAAACATACCGTCCTCAGTGCTCCGGGGATACTGCTCTACAGCAGGTTTTGCAGGTTGCTACAGTCCGCAAGACAAACAAGACGATGATATTTTGGGCCTTGAGGACACAACGATTTTTTTTGTTTTTTCATCACTGTGTTCAGAGAGCCATAAGATTTTCCTTCAACGTAGCCGTAATAGGGTTTGATTTTTGCGGGACAGGTGGTGTTTTTAATAGCATTATTTTAGGGTGCATATAATGAATTGAAATTATTCATTTTTTGGGGGAAGAATGGAAAAATAAACATCAATTCTGTGATGGTTTTTTGAGTCTCGTGTTTACCGCACGGTATAAATGACCTGTTAATTTCACTTTATGGGTCGTTTTTTTTTCTTTTTTTTACTGTGTTCACCTTATGATATAAATAACGTTCTAATTCTATAGTATGGGTCATTACAGTTGCGGGGATACCTATTATGCATAATTTAATTATAATGCATTTTGTAAAGGGAAACAATTTATTTTTTGTGTGCTTTTTTCCCTTCGGATGTTTTTATATTTCTGAACATAAAGTTTAACTTTTTTTAAAAATATTAAAATTAAAATCCCACTAGGGATTAATGAAGATAAACACATGGCAGAACTGGGGGCCTTCTTTAGGTAACCGGCTGCCATGAGAACCAATTAGCACCCCCACGATCGTTTAGCCATTGATTGCAGTATTTGAGGGATTAAACTGCTGAGATCGGAGTTATCTCCGATCCCATCTCTTGCAACAGATTGTCAGCTGTAATATGCTTCTGTGCCCACACCATTCCAGTGCCATATATTTACAGAGTTTAGTGCTAACTACATAGCGCCAATGCGGTATTTATGGTGAATGTCGCCATGGGGTTTAAGGGGTATCCCAGCCATTAACATTTATCACTTATCCATGGGACCATTTGGACCCCAGTGATCTCTAGAATGGGGGACTCCAGTTCACCGTCCCTCCCCACCAACACATCCGCAGTGAGGTGAAGCTGTATAGAGCGGGGGTAGAGCATGCGTGCTGACCAAAGAATTGTATGAAGCAGCAACACACACGCTCCAATTAGCTCCTCAATGCAAACAATATTAGTGGGGAGGGACGGAGGTTCCCTATATAGGCAGTTGGTGGGAATCCCAGCAGTCGGACCCCCACCGACCTAACATCACCTATCCTTTTTTCTCAATCAAACTGGGACTTTGTGGCTGGACTTGAACTGAGCTTGAACAGTTTTGCGTAAGAATGGGGACGGATTAGAAACATAGAAAATCCTACTCTCGGCTTTTTCCGCAATTACCATACAAGTGACCATATGTCTGGCAACTCCATTCATCCTCCGCCTGGATGCGGCATCCCCCTCACCAGGCGGTACTAGGGTCTGGGAACCTCCGCTCTCGAAATAGGTGCGTCTATAAGAGATTTATGGCATGTCCTTTTTCTGCCATATATGTCTGAGATGGTAATACCCCTGTAAAGGATGTCTTTCTATTGCATTACATTCTAACTTATATCAGAAACTAAATTCCCACACACTGATATGTCAGACACATGTAAAGGTATTAAACTTGCAGGTGGTGATACTGATCGGTGTACGCAGTGTAACGTGGCTCTGACTTTCCAGGGCAGAAGGCCTTTAGACTGGTTGTCTAGAATTACTTACATCAGGTACAGCGCAGCGATCGTAGGCATGTCAGGTTACGGAGTTTTTCCAGGAACTAGATAATGTTACCTTCCCTCATTGCAGATCTAACATTGAATACACCAGACAAGTCATCTATCTGACCTGTGACTACCGCTTACATTATCTTGTCTAATTAGATAATAATTAAAGAAACGTTAAAGGGGATGTCTCAAAATTAACATTTATCACCTTTACGCAGTTTAGAGGATACATTTCTGATAGCTGGGGGTCCCACTGATCACAAGTACAGGGATCCCGAACCCCGATTCCACCTCAGTGTACCCCCCCACTGAATGGAGCAGCGGTCGAGTATGCTCCCTGCCACTGCATTCAATGTCTATGAGACTGACGGAAACAGCCGAGTGCTGTACTCAGCTGTCCCTGTTAGCTGTCAGTCCCATAGACGTTGAATGTTGCAGCAAAGCACATGCTCAATCACCACTCCATTCAAAGTCCTCCTTATGGCGGACGTGCAGTAAGGAGGAATGGGGGGCCTTGGGAACCCCGTTCTAGTGATCTGGGGGCCCCCAGCGATCAGTCATTCATAACCTATCCTGTGGATAGGTGATAAATGTTGATCTTAAGTAACTTTTTAATACATTACTTATGTTGTATTGATCCGGAGTTACAGCCCGTATTTTACTCTAGAGCTGCATTTACAATTCTGCAAGCCTCAGAGCTAATATATCTCTGAAGCTCAGAGATGGTTGTGGTGATTTGCATTGTGAGAACTGTCATCTTTACATCAGGTGCTGTATAGTAATCTGATGTAGAAAAATGAAACTGTTCCGCTGCATTACAGAATTCTGCTCAAGTGTCTGTTGACAAGCATACCAGCTGTTTCCAAGAGAAACCAGCAGAATTGTGAATTCAGCTCTGGACTATAAGGGTATGTTCACACACAGTGTTTTCAGACATAATTAGGGCGTTTTACGCCTCGAATTACGCCTGAAAAAACACCCCTAATACACCTACAAACATCTGCCTATTGCTTTCAATGGGTTTTACGGTGTTCTGTTTCCGCGAGCCTTAATTTTATGCGTTGCTGTCAAAATACGGTGCATAAAAAGACGCCCACGAAAAAGAAGTGCATGTCACATCTTGGGACGTTTTTGGAGGCGTTTTTCATTGACTCCATTGAAAAACAGCTCCAATAACGTCCGTAAAATACGCCGCGAAAAACGCGAGTTGCTACAAAAACGTCTGAAAATCAGGAGCTGTTTTCGCCTGAAAACAGCTCCGTATTTTCAGATGTTTTTGGTCACTGCGTGTGAACATACCCTAATACAGGCTGTAATTCAGGATCAGTAATAGGTAAGTAATGCTGGCAGGAGAACGAAAAAAGCACAATAAATAAGTCAAGCAGTGTATTGTACCAGCGTTATAACGATCACTTATTCAAGCCCTCTAGTGGGACTAAAAAATTTTTTTTAAAAATTCAATAACGTTTTTACAAATGTACCAAAAAATATTACGCTTAAAAGAACCCAGAACCTTTTACCCCTAATGTTATATAAAGTTGAAGGGGTTTTCCCATGAGAGACATTTATGACATATCCACAGGATATGTCATAAATGTCAGATAGACGCAGGTCCCGCCTCTGGGACCCGCAGCAATCTCTAGAACGGGGCCCTCTAAACCCTGCTCTACCTTTTTCTGCTCCCTCTGCATCCCCGGCCACTTCCTGACTATATGGTCGGGAGTTACGAAAAAAAGCTACGCTGTTTCCTAATTCATGGTCGGAATTCACCTGCTTCTGCTGCAACACAGAACGGGGTTTAGGGGGCCCCATTCTAGAGATAGGTGCGGGTTCCAGAGGTGGATATGTCATAAATGTCTCTCATGGGAAAACCCCTTCAAGTCACATGTGCCAAAAATGTATTAAAAAACCTTTTTTTTTTTTTTTTGACAAATTTTTATTCTGTAATAGTAGTAAAAAAAAATAAAAACATACAAAAATGTAAATAAATACCGCCGTAAACATATTTACTCGCAAAAAATAGTCAACATGTCATTTTTACCACAGGGCAAACACGCCCTGGGTATGTTCACACGCTTAGCAAAAAACGTCTGAAAATACGGAGCTGTTTTCAAGGGAAAACAGCTCCTGATTTTCTGAAATTTTTTAAGCCACTTGTGTTTTTCGCTACGTTTTTAGAGCTGCTCCAAAAACGGCTCAAGAAGTGACATGCACTTCTTTTAGCGGTCGTTTTTTTCAAAACGGCTGTGTAAAACAACGGCCCGTCGGAACAGAACGCCGTTTTTCCCATTGAAATCAATAGGCAGATGTTTGGAGGCGTTCTGCGTCTGATTTTACGGTCGTTTTTCGGCCGTTTACGGCCTGAAAATCGTCTGAAAACAAGCCGTGTGAACATACCCTCTCAACGAAACCCCAAAAACAATGGACGAACTGCTGTTTTTCTTTTTTTAAAACTTCTTTTTATTGAACATTTTTTCCAAACAATTACTTTGTGGGGAAAACAGAAAGAAAGAAGGGAGGGGGAACAATGTAATACAATCAGCAGTCCAGAGGATCAGTTATATTTCCAGTAAACAAAAATTACACATCATCAAGAGATTGACTTAACTGGTCAAGCAGGATAAGTAGATGGGGGGGGGGGCGGGGACGGGAGAGAGGGGGGAGATAGAAAAGAAAACGAAATGACTTTAAATTTTTATCTCGCTGTGCTTAGGAAGGAAACAATGCAGATGAAACACTCACATTTGTATTAAAGAGGCTCTGTCACCAGATTTTGCAACCCCTATCTGCTATTGCAGCAGATCGGCGCTGCAATGTAGATAAGAGTAAAGTTTTTATTTTTAAAAAACGAGCATTTTTGGCCAAGTTATGACCATTTTTGTAGTTATGCAAATGAGGCTTGCAAAAGTCCAAGTGGGTGTGTTTAAAAGTAAAAGTCCAAGTGGGCGTGTATTATGTGCGTACATCGGGGCGTTTTTAATACTTTCACTAGCTGGGCGCTCTGAAGAGAAGTAACATCCTCTTCTCTTCAGAACGCCCAGCTTCTGACAGTGCAGATCTGTGACGTCACTCACAGGTCCTGCATCGTGACGGCCACATCGGCACCAGAGGCTACAGTTGATTCTGCAGCAGCATCAGCGTTTGCAGGTAAGATCGACTTACCTGCAAACGCTGATGCTGCTGCAGAATCAACTGTAGCCTCTGGTGCCGATGTGGCCGTCACGATGCAGGACCTGTGAGTGACGTCACAGATCTGCACTGTCACAAGCTGGGCGTTCTGAAGAGAAGAGGATGTTACTTCTCTTCAGAGCGCCCAGCTAGTAAAAGTATTAAAAACGCCCCGATGTACGCACATAATACACGCCCACTTGGACTTTTACTTTTAAACACACCCACTTGGACTTTTGCAAGCCTCATTTGCATAACTACAAAAATGGTCATAACTTGGCCAAAAATGCTCGTTTTTTAAAAATAAAAACGTTACTGTAATCTACATTGCAGCGCCTATCTGCTGCAATAGCAGATAGGGGTTGCAAAATCTGGTGACAGAGCCTCTTTAAATTGTAAGCAATTCTCCACCCCATTGAATTTTTAAAAAAAAAACATAAATCAGGGATGGAGGCGTCCGCGGGAACCAGCCCAGGGGAGTAATAGTAAGGACATGAAGAAGAAGAAGCATGGCTCTCGCCCACACCAGACAACCACCGGGATCCTGACCATATCTTACACGGTGCATTCCCCAGGAGCACCTGTTCGTGGAACCAGACCATTGGTTCAAAGCAATTCCGTATTTGTATTTGAATGTTTTGCGGGAGAAATGCAATGAATGTTTCAAAAAACTGTTGGACCTGTAACTGCTGTTTTTCTATTCCAACCCACAAAATATTTTTATAAAGTACAAATGGTGCCTATAAAAACGACAACTCGTCCCGGAAAAAATAAATAAATTAAAAAAAATAATAATCTTTTACGGCTATGTTAAAAGCTATGGCTCTGAAGAAAAATGTTAAAAATGGCTGCAGTGGGAAGGGGCTAACGACAAAAAATGCTCTGTCCTTAAGGGGTTAACCAGCCAATGTTACTGTAAGCCTTCTACATGTGTAACTCTTCAGCCTTTTTCGGTGAACCTGCCGTCCTGTAGTTATTAGTCTGTATTCTCTGCTCTCCAAGCAATAATGATATTTCATTTGGTATCCTGGCAGTAAAGTGACAAGTCATCTACCACTATGTTATATACTTTGGATGCTGTCCTCCTACTATGCCATAGGCTGCCAGTCTTTTTTATGTGATATAATGTAATGTCATTTAATCGAGAAAAGTATAAAAGACTTTGTGCATGCATTATTAACATAACATTTAAATAAAAGACGCCGTATATAAATATGAATGGGGAACATACAGAAAAACATAAAGAAATACTTTCAATTATTTAATACACTATTGCAGAGGGTATAATCTAGAAGCGAAGCATAAAAATTGCACCTAAAATAACAATATAAACTCAGGGATGACATCATAAATCTTTAAATTCTTCAAGTGAGAGGTGGGACGAAGAGTAAGCAGTCGCCTAGGGGTAGATTGGGAAGGGCAATTTATGGTTTAAAATTTTTTTATATTCTGCCGTTACAGTTTTTACTAATCAATGTTTTAGTGCATATATAAGAACACTAAAGATTCATGGGGAAATGACATAAATCATTGCCCATCTGACAGCTTCATGCTAAATTTCAAGGACCGAGGGTGGTGGGTGCATTCTGAAATTGCCCACTGACTTGGGCACCAAGAGAGCTTGTCCCTCCCCTGCTTACAGTCCTATATTGGTGAATAAGAGCCCTGATAATAACACTCACGTTACATAAGAGCAGTGGTCTCCAACTTGTTACAAGACTACCACTCTGCAGTACATGGTGAAGGACATGGTTATCCTTTAAAGGGCAAAGAAACGTTCAACAAACTTCTGACATGTCATAGTGACATGTCAGAAGATTTGATCTGTGTGGGTCCGAGCACTGAGACCCCCACCAATCGCTTAAACGAGGCGGCAGAAACACTCGTATGAGCGCTGAGCCGCTTCGTTTCTGTTCAGGTTTTTCTGGAAATCGATGTAGCGGAGTACGCGCCCAATAGAAAGTCTATGAGCCCGTACTCCGCTTACTGGAAAAAGCCGAACATAAACTAAGCGGCTCATCGCTCACACGAGTGTTTCTGGCGCTTCGTTTTAGCGATTGGTGAGGGTCTCAGTGCTCGGACCCCACCAATCAAAACTTCTGACATGTCACTATGACATGACAGAAGTTTGTTGAACGTTTATTTACCCTTTAATGAAGTCCAAACTCAAATCCTTTACCTATGGTTACTTGCTTGTCCCACAGATTAAAGGGGTAATGTGGGGACCAAAAGTTATTAGCTAATATACATTCCGGCCCCCCGTCGCGCTGATTCTGAGATTTTCATAGATTTTTTTATAATGCTGCCGGTGGACCAGACGTTTAGTTGCACAGTCTCCTTTGATGACGATACGCCTTTTCGTCATGTGACCAGCGAATACATAGAGTAAGGCGGGGTTGGTCACGTGACAAAGAGTCGTATCATCATCAAAGAAGAATGTGCAATTAGACTTCCGGTCCACCGGCAGCGCTATAAAGATCTATGAAAATCTCATAATCAAATTTGTGGTCCACACATAACCCCTTTAACCATTACGGTAACCTCCGGGACCCCCATCGACCAGAATAATGAAGGGGCTCTTTCATTGTGTTGACATACACACAGTGGTTGTCTACAAATTGTTTTTACAACAATATACACGACCATTATGTTAGCCTTTCAGCCGTGTGCGGCCATCCTGTAGAATCACACATTTACTTTCTAGGTGCTGACCTCTTTCTGAAGAAAAAAAATCAATCTCATTTGCCATATATGAGATGTTACAACTATTATGCTGCAGGAACTACATTCACTATGGTCCCTGCTTGTTCAGTGTCTGGACAGTACATTATATTGCTGTATTACAATGTGAGGAATGTTGTCTTTTGCTACTGTAGCATTGTCTGATGTAGAAGAGACTAAAGTTGTTGAATTATTCTGCACCACATAGATGGGTGCTCAAAAACTGTTCTATAGTTGAACTCCCAGAGGGAAGATAATTAATGGTTAGTAAATTGCAGAACTTTGAATGTCGCTTTGGATATGAATGGAGAAGAGGACATCATGAAACTCAAGATAAGTGAGTCAAAGTATTTGCAAAGTGTCTGAGATTAATATGTAGATTTAAACTATCAAATTATGTTGAAAGGCGTCATGATTTATGGTACCGGGAAAACAAATGATATTGTGCTGCACTTAAACAGTGATTTTGTATTCTGAGAATTGCATCTAGAACATTTGGTTTGACACACAGGATGGAATTTTCTTTTGAGAATAGAAGAATGGCAGATATCCCACTGTGCAGCTGAGTAATATTCTGGAACAATACATCCGACAAACATAGTGTAACTTATTTAACTCAAAGAATATTCCCTCTTTAGCCACCTTTGACCTTCCTGACAAAGCCCCATTTTTCAAATCTGACATGCCACTTTATGTGGTAATAACTTCGGAATGCTTTTTACCTATCCAAGCGATTCTGAGATTGTTTTCTCGTGACACATTGCACTTTATGTTATTGGCAAAATTTGCTCGATACATTCAGTATTTAAATGTGAAAAACACCAAAATTTTGCGAAAAATTGCAAAAATTAGCATTTTTCTAAATTTAAATGTATCTGCTTGTAAGACAGATAGTAATACCACACATAATAGTCGCTAATTAACATCCCCCATATGTCTACATTAGATTGACATTGTTTTTTGAACATCCTTTTATTTTTCTAGGACGTTACAAGGCTTAGAACTTTAGCAGAAATTTCTCACATTTTCAAGAAAATTTCAAAAGGCTATTTTTAGAGGAGCCAGTTCAGTTGTGAAGTGGCTTTTAGGGCCTTATATATTAGAAACCTCCAAAAAGTCACCCCATTTTAAAACTCCACCGCTCAAAATATTCAAAACAGCATTTAGAAAGTTTCTTAACCCTTTAGACGTTTCACAGGCATTAAACCAAAGTAGAGGTGAAATTTACAAATTTCATTTTTTGTTGTTGCAGAAATTCAATTTTAATCCATTTTTTTTGTAACACAAAGTTTTACCAGAGAAACGCAACTCAATATTTATTGCCCAGGTTCTGCAGTTTTAGGAAATATCCCACATGTGGCTCTAGTGTGCTACTGGACTAAAACACAGGCCTCAGATGCAAAGGAGCACCTAGAGGATTTTGGACACTCCTTTCTATTAGAACATATTTTAGGCAATATGTCAGTTTTGAAGAGGTCTTGTGGTACCTAAACAGTAAAGACCCCCAAAAAGTGACCCCATTTGGGAAACTACACCCCTCGAGGAATTTATTTAGGGGTATAGTAAGCATTTTGACCAGACAGTTTTTTTGCAGAAATTTTTGGAAGTAGGCCGTGAAAATGAAAATCTACATTCTTTCAAATAAAATGTAGGCTTAGCTAATTTTTTTTTAATCTCCAAAAGCACTAAAGGAGAAAAAGCACCACACCTATTGTAGAGCAATTTCTCCCGAGTAAAACAATACCCCACATGTGGTCATAAACGGCTGTTTGGACACACAGCAGGGCTTAGAAGGGAAAGAGTGCCATTTGGCTTTTGGAGCTCAAACTTAGCAGGAATGGTTTGTGGAGGCCATGTCCCATTCGCAGAGCCACTGAGGGGACAAAACAGTGGAAACCCCCCACAAGTGACCCCATTTTGGAAACTACACCTCTTGAAGAATTCATCTACAGGTGTAGTGATCATTTTGACCCCACACGTGTTTCATAGAATTTATTAGAATTGGGCATTGAAAATAAAAACAATCTTTTATCTTCAATAAGATGTAGCTTTAGCTCAAAATTTTTAATTTTCTCAACAAATAATGGAAAAAAAAGAACCCCAACATTTGTAAAGCAACTTCTCCCGAGTACGGCAGTACCCCATATGTGGTCATAAACTGCTGTTTAGGCACATGGCAAGGAACAGAAGAGAAGGAGCGCCATTTGGCTTTTGGAGCACAGATTTTGCTGGATTGGTTTCTTGACACCATGTCGCTTTTGCAAAGCCCCTAAGATACCAGTACAGTGGAAACTACCCAAAAGGGACTTCATTTGTGATACTACACCCCTTGAGGACTTAAACTAGGGATGTAGTGAGCATTTTGACCCCACAGCTGTTTCATAGATTTTATTTGAATTGGGCAGTGAAAATAAAAATTTTATTTTTTTTCCAATAAGACGTAGCTTTAGTGCAAAATTTTTCATTTTCTCAAAAAATAAAGCAGAAAAAGAACCCCAACATTTGTTAAGCAATTTCTCCCGAGTACGGCAATACCCCATATGTGGTTATAAACTCATTTGTGGGCACACGGCAGGGCTCAGAAGAGAAGGAGTGCCATTTGGCTTTCGGAGTACATATTTTGTTGGATAGGTTTCTGGTCGCTATGTAGCATTTTTGGAAACTACGCCCCTCAAGGTATTCACCTAGGGGTGTAGTGAGCATGTTAACCCCGCCGGTGTTTTGAATAAATTAGTGTGCACTTGATGCTGCAGAGTGAAAATGGGATTTTTCAATAGATATGCCAATATGTGGTGCCCAGCTTGTGCCACCATAACAAGACAGCTCTCTAATTATTATGCTGTGTTTCCCGGTTTTAGGATCAGCCTACATGTGGCCCTAATCTTTTGCCTGGACATTTGACAGGGCTCAGGAGTGAGAGAATACCATGCGAAATTGAGGCCTAATTTGGCGATTTACACAGAATTGGTTCACAATTGCAGAGGCTCAGATGGGAAATAATAAAAGAAACCCCCCGGAAGTGACCCCATTTTAGAAACTACACCCCTCAAGGCATTTATTCATAGGTGTAGTGAGCATTTTCACCCCACAGGTCTTTTCCATAAATAAATGCGCTGCGTATGGTGCAAAGTAAAAATTAGAATTTTTCCCCAGAATTGCCAATTCAATGGCAAGTATGTCGTGCCCAGCTTATGCCACTGGAGACACACATCCCAAAAATTGTTAAAAGGGTTCTCCTGGCTATGGCGGTGCCATATATGTGGAAGTAAACTGCTGTTTGGGCACACTGTATGGCGCAGATTGGAGGGAGCGCCATTTGGCTTTTGAAGCGTAGCTTTTGCTTGGTAGTAGTTTTGTTTGAGTATTACTGGTGTTTCCGTTTATAATGTGGGGGCATATGTAAGCTGGGCAGAGTACATCAGGGGCATAGTCAGGGGTATAATATTGGGGTAAACAATAAAATGATCCATAGATGTGTGTTACGCTGTGAAGCAATCCTTTCTGCACAGGCCGGTGTCGCACTGATAAACGGTGTCTTTACTTATCCCCCTTTTGGTACACACTCCACACCTTTGCAGTTTGGGGAATTTTGCTAGGAAGTGTTGTCCTGGTATAATACGGGCACCCTCGCTTCTAGCAGATATGTTTGGACCCCCCCTTCCTGGTTCCCTAATTTTAGGGCCCCGATAAATCGCCTCTTGAAAAAGACAAAATGTTCCCCTCTGATCTGCACAACTGCATATTTTTTAGTTCCTGACTTATTGGAGCCTTAACTAATTGTATTTTTTCATAGACGTAGTGGTATGTGGGCTGTTTTTTTTGCGGGACGAGCTGTAGTTATTATTGGTACCATTTTGGGGTACATGCGACTTTTTGATCACTTTTTATCCTATTTTTTGAGAGGCAAGGTGATTTTTTTTTATACAGCGTTCACCATGCGTTATAAATTACATGTTAACTTCATTCTGCGGGTCAGTACGATTCCGGCGATACCTAATTTATAGAATTTTTTTATGTTTTACAACTTTTTGCACAATAAAATTACATTTGTAAAAAGAACGTATTTTTTTCTGTCGCCATGTTGTGAGAAACATAACTTTTAAATTTTTTCGTTGACGGAGCTGTATGGGGGCTTGTTTTTTGCGAGACGAGCTATAGTTTTTATAGGCACCATTTTTGATCACTTTTTATTTCAATTTTTGTAGGGCAAAGTGACCAAAAAACAGAAATTCTGGCATTATTTTTTAAGGTTTTTTTTACGCCGTTCACCGCATGCAATAAATAACATCATATTTTCATCGGTAAGGCTGTTACGGTCGCGGCGATACCAAATATGTATGGTTTATTTATTTTTTTCCAATAATAAAGGACTTGATAAGTGAAAAAGGGCGATTGTGTTTTATTTTATTACTTAAAACTTTTATTATATTTTTTACAACTTGTTTTCACATTTTTTTGTTCACTTTTTTTTACACTTTACTTTAGTCCCACTAGAGGACTTGAAGGTCCTACGTAGTGCAATGTATTAGATCTGTCAGTCATTCACTGACAGCAAGCCCATTAGGATTCGCCTCCGAGCGGGGCCTAATCGGCTTCCGTAATGGAAAACAGGAGGCCATTGTTAGGTCTCCTGGTGTCATAATAGCAGTCGGCAGTCGTGCGATTGCAGGGCACAGCTGGCGATCTGTTAGCAACCACAAAGATGCAGCGATCGCTTCCAATCGCTGCATCTGATGGGTTAAAGGCAGGGATCGGAGCTAGCTCCGGTTCCTGCCGTTACAGGTGGATGTCAGCTGTAACATACAGCTGATATCCACCGCTGATGACACCGGCTCATCTCCTGAGCCTGCGCCTCCGGGCGAGGGTTGGAAGTTTTCCATGCTAGGCATACCGGGCGGCCAATATTAGGCCTCTGGTTGCCATTGCAGCCACCGACACCCCGGCGATTTCATTGCTGGGGTGTCGATAAGCTGCAAACACCTTAAATGTAGCCATTGGTTTGACGGCTGCATTTAAGGGGTTAATGGCGGAGATCGAAGCTAACTTCGGTCCCTGCCATTACAGCAGGATGTCAGCTGTCAGATACAGCTGACATCTGGGGATGATGGCACCGACTCAGCTTCTGAGCCGGTGCCAAGCATTTGGCGTAAGTATATGACATTTTGCGGGAAGCACTAGCTTTCCATGTCGTATTCTTATGACAAATGTCGGGAAGGGGTTAAACACCATTTTAAAGTTTATATACAGCATAGTGATATAATCTACATAAAAAGTTCAGCAACTTTTTAAATACATAACATACGTTGTACTGATCTTGAGTTGCAGCCTGTATTATACTCCAGAGCTGCATTCACAATTCTGCGGGTATTTATTGGAAATAGTCGGCATCCTTGTTGTCAGACACACCCCTAACAGCTTAGCTGAGCTTCCAGAATGTGTGTGCACGGGGAGGTAAATATTTCCTACATAAAATAGTCTCTGCAGTAGCTGGTGTAAAGATGACACTTCCCAGAATGCAACTCACGAGAACAAGCTCTGTGCAGACAGTGAGCCAGCAGGAGATGGCAGAAGATTTTAGCTCTGCAGCATTGTGAATGCTGCTTTAGGCCTTATTCACACGAGCGTATTTCACGTCCGTGTTATGCGCGTTAAACCTACGGCCGTCACATGGACCTATGCAATTCAATGAGGTCATTCAGACATTCAGTGTTTTTCACGCAGCGTGTCCACTGCGTGAAACGCACTGCCTGTCCTATACTTGTGCATTTTTTGCGCATCAAGCACCCATTGAAGTCAATGGGTGCGTGAAAATCACGGACAGCACACAGACGTCACAATTGGGCTGTTGCTAAAGAAATGATGCTAAAGAAATGATGAGAAAAAGAAAACCCCCTCCTTCAGTTGTTTTTAATGACGTAAAAAACGTGTGACATACGGATGACATACGCTCGTAAAAAACACAGACACGCACCGTACACGGATGTCACACGGAACTGCAATGCAAGAAAAATGCTGCATTTTTTACGCACGCAAAACGGACACGTTCGTGTGAATAAGGCCTTAATACAGACTGTAACTGATTAATTCAATGTGATTGCTGATCTAACATTTTGATCAGATTGTATGAGCCCACCTGCCACGACACGATGACCTCATTCAGATTGGTAGATACATGTAAGTAGCTTTGACCAGTGGGGGACCGAATGCTGTGAGCCCCCCACTGATCATTAAAACAAAGGGGTACAAGCACTTTGCTGAGCACTGTGCCCCTTAAAGGAGCCTCCGTTCCATTCAAACTCCTAAACGCCGTTTTGTGGTTTGGGGGAACAGGGTACAAGGGTCCTCATTTCTGGCGATCCCAGCGGTCGGAACCCCAACGATCTAGCATTTTTCACCTTTCCAGTGGATAGGTGAAAAATGCTGGAGGCTGGAATACCCCTTTAAGTTCCCGCCAGCAATTACCTCCTCTCCGAGGAGAGCGGTGTAGGTGCTCTATACTTTTCTACGTATTTTCTACAGTCCAAGTAGAGCGGACAATTGCTGACAGGACAGATCGCTCATCAGAGTGCCTGTCCCCCTTCATTATAGAGATAGTTGGGGGTCTCAAAACCCTCACCCCCACTGATCAATACTTTTGACACTTTTATGAAGGTGGAAGGTTCTGATTTGTCTTGCAGAACCTGGGCCATGAGGGACAATGGAGCCAGTAATATGCATATTACATCAGTTCTCATTGAATGATTGCGGTAAACCGTTTCTTTTGTCATGTGGTCACGATTGTGTTTTCGCCATGGTAACTTTAATATTTCACTACAGAGTAAACAGGAACAGTTACTTCATTTCCTGTCTGCATCATAAAGGATGAGGAGGTCAGGTTTTTTTGTCACTAGCAACAGTTCAGTTATCAAACATGTTCCATTCCGCTTGCTATTTATGTGACATGTCATTTTATGCTCTCCCGTGGTACCGTACGTCGCTGCTTTGTATTGTTTTACGCTGTATTGGAAAATATCTATTTTTGGTACATTTGAACACATAATAACTATCACACATAGCGTACATATATATGACTCCCTAGCTTCCAGACTTTTCTTATGGCCTCCAGAGTGATGAGGTGTCAGTTTTCCTATACACCAGACTTAGGCTGGGTTCACACACCCTATTTACGGACGTAATTCGGGCGTTTTAGCCCCGAATTACGTCTGAAAATACGGCTCCAAAGCGGCAGCAAGCATCTGCCCATTCATTTGAATGGGTTTTACGATGTACTGTGCCGACGGTCATTTTTTTTACGCGTCGCTGTCAAAAGACGGCGCGTAAAAAAGACGCCCGCGTCAAAGAAGTACCTGTCACTTCTTGAGACGTAATTGGAGCCGTTTTCCCTTGACTCCATGGAAAAACAGCTCCAATTACGTCCGTAATGGACGCAGCGAAAAGCGTCTGCACTTGCATTACGTCTGAAATGCCGGAGCTGTTTTCTCCTGAAAACAGCTCTGTAATTTCAGCTGTAACGGAGGCTGCCATGTGAACATACCCTTAAAGTGAATGTCCTCCCTTGGACACATTTCTGTTTATTTAACCAAAATGGATCCAAAATTCTGTGCTGATTCATTTCTTAATATATTATTACAATAGTTGGAGCTCTGTTGTTCTGATACAGAGCTCCAAATCCTCTGCTTAGACATTGGGAAAGATGTATCAAAACTGTACACAGTAAAATTGTCCATGTTGCCCATAGCAACCAATCACAGCACAACTTTCATTTTCCAGAGCAGCTTAAGAAATGAAAGCTGCGCTCTGATTGGTTGTTATGGGTAACAAGAAGGGGTTGGACTGTCAGACGGTTTTGTGATTACATTCTGGTTGGCTGCTTTGGAACTCGCTGCATATGTTTATTGCTCCATTCATTTCAATAGTGCCTGCTGGACGCTATCTCCGGCAGCCCCATAGAAAGTAAATGGAGCGGTAGCCGAGCATGCGCATTACACATGAGCCCGTTCTTGGAATCGGTCGAACCCCCACCGATCATATCGGAAAACTCCTTTAAGGTTTCAGCAAGTTTTTTATGTCGCATTCCGAAAGCCATAACTTTTTTACTTTTCCGTCGATGTAGCTGTATGAGGGACTGTTTTTCTGCGATGAGTTGTATTTTTCAATAGCACCATTTTAGAGTACTTATAACTTTTATTAAAGGGGTTGTCCACTTTCTGAAATACTGATGACCTTTCCACCGGAGAGGTCATCAGTATATGATCGGTGTGTGTCCTATTCCTAGAGCTATGACTTTTTCATTTTATTTGTCTATGGAGCTGTGTGAGGGCTTGTTATTTTTTTAGCTTTCTTTTTTTACGGCGCTCACTGTACAGGATAAGTAATGAATTTGTTTTATAGTATGGGTTGTTACGAGCGCGGTAATATCTAATATGTGTACTTTTTTATTTTTTGACATAATAAAACATTTATTAATGGGAAAAAAGTTTTTTTTATATTTTTTTTCTTTATTTCTTTTTCTTATTTTATAAATAGTTTTTTTTCTTATTTTATTATTTTCTTTGTCCTATTAGGGGACTAGATTATGCGATCACTTGATCGCTGACAGGTAACCATACTTGTTATGGCGCCCCCTGGTGTTCTCTTAACTTCCTCTTAAAATGTCCACCTTATGTGTCCAGTGCCGATTAGAATAAGCAGCCTTTAGTGTATTGTTTCTTAATTTTTACCTGCACAATAGCAGGAATCATTCCTCTGTCCTTGTACAAGAGGATCCGGATGGTGGGACTGAGCCACTGAGCATGTGGGACCACCAGTTCTGGACACATTAGGTGGACTTTTAAAAGGGGAATCAAAACAACACCAGGGGGCGCCATAACAAGTATGTAAGGGCAATATCTAGCCCGGGGCTTCACAATGTTTTTCTACTGGGGCCTCATGATTTCTGGTGTTTCACACATAGGAGCATTTTTTCACAAATATTCCAATAAAAAATATGGAAACTTTTTGCTACAGAGAAATTTAATGTTTAATTGTGGGACTTCCCCTTTAAGTTCTCTGTGTCAGGTCCCTTTAATTTCAGATCCATGCCTCCATCACACTATGACATGCACTGCAGCGGCCGCACAGTACGCAATGCCTGTCTCCTACATGACATGTCCCTCTTAATTGAAAGAAATTAGACAAAATTTGATTTGAGATTTTGAAATTACCTTATCTTTCACCCTAATAGTTTTTGATATTATGCAATGACATACATTTATCACTGCACCGAACAGAGAAATATGTAATTTATTCATGAATAATACAACATCAGATCCATTTCCTAAATTCTTGAGTGAAGAGGACAGCAATCAGCATCATCCCGCCACTGACTGATGGGAATACGAGGGTGAAACAAAGCGTGGGCCATGTACCTCCATAACGCAATGCTGGTCTAATGAATGTTTCATGTTATAAGTGAGCTGAGGAAAATATTAAGAGCACTAGACTGAAAAAGTAAAAGCCTTCTTATATTGGTTTGTAAATCGATTCCATACAAGTTCGCAAATGAATTTAGTCTCCAGACCTAAAATCAAATCAAACAAAATTTGCTATGTTTAAAGGGAATCTATTATCAGACCTAATGATTAGATCCAATTTTTATGTTGAACGTTTTTTATTTAAAAATGTTTTTGTAGTGTTTTAGAGTTTTTTATGTCGCTATCTATATTGTAGTTTTTACACTGTACAATAGGGGTAGGCTCAGCAGTAATGTCACTATCATCAGAGGGCATGATTTCAATGAAAGGTAAAGGTCCTATTACACGGCCGGATATGGGCCTTGAAAACGAGCACCGATCAATGAGTTCATATCAACGCTCGAGGCATGATAATTGGCCCGTGTAAAAGGGCTTTAAAGAGGCTCTGTCACCAGATTCTGAAATCCC
The DNA here is from genome assembly GCF_050947455.1 of Rhinoderma darwinii. Classification (NCBI taxonomy): domain Eukaryota; kingdom Metazoa; phylum Chordata; class Amphibia; order Anura; family Rhinodermatidae; genus Rhinoderma; species Rhinoderma darwinii. The sequence goes on from NC_134690.1 coordinate 388,366,171, forward strand.
TATCTCCTATTGCATGTGATCGGCGCTGCAACGTAGATAACAGTAACGTTTTGTTTTTTTAAAAACGTTCATTTTTGGCCAAGTTATGAGCTATTTTATATATATATGCAAATGAGGTTTGAAATGGACAACTGGGCGTTTTTTTTCCGTTATGTCCAACTGGGCGTGTATTGTGTTTTTAACTGGGCGTGTTTACGTGTATGACACTGACCAATCAGTGACCAGTCAGCATCATACACTCCTCTACATTGATTTACACAGCAGCGATGTGCAGCCACATACACAGAGATTAACGTTAATCAAGTGTCCTGATAATGAATACACATGAAATCCAGCCTGGACGTCATGTGTATTCAGAATCCTGAGGGTATGTGCACACACACTAATTACGTCCGTAATTGACGGACGTATTTCGGCCGCAAGTACCGGACCGAACACAGTGCAGGGAGCCGGGCTCCTAGCATCATACTTATGTACGATGCTAGGAGTCCCTGCCTCGCTGCAGTCCCGTACTGTAATCATGTTTTCAGTACGGGACAGTTGTCCTACAGCGAGGCAGGGACTCCTAGCATCGTACATAAGTATGATGCTAGGAGCCCGGCTCCCTGCACTGTGTTCGGTCCGGTACTTGCGGCCGAAATACGTCCGTCAATTACGGACGTAATTAGTGTGTGTGCACATACCCTGACACTTCTGAATCTTTTCTGTGAGATTCCAGCAAGCCACGCGTAATCTCGCGAGATTATGGAGGTAAACGAGATTTCGTTTCCCTTGCTGGAAATCTCACAGAAAAGATTCAGAAGTGTCAGGATTCTGAATACACATGACGTCCAGGCTGGATTTCATGTGTATTCATTATCAGGACACTTGATTAACGTTAATCTCTGTTTATGTGGCTGCACATCGCTGCTGTGTAAATCAATGTAGAGGAGTGTATGATGCTGACTGGTCACTGATTGGTCAGCGTCATACACGTAAACACGCCCAGTTAAAAACACAATACACGCCCAGTTGGACATAACGAAAAAAACAAACGCCCAATTGTCCATTTCAAACCTCATTTGCATATATATAAAATAGCTCATAACTTGGCCAAAAATAAAAGTTTTTAAAAAAAAACAAAACGTTACTGTTATCTACATTGCAGCGCCGATCACATGCAATAGGAGATAGGGATTTGAGAATCTGGTGACAGAGCCTCTTTAACACCTCTATAATAAGGCTGGAGGCAGATAACAGAGGATCACACCTGATAATAGGCGATAGACACTGCTCAATGGCACAGAGCACGCCCACAACACTCTCCCATATTAGTTATTAGGTCGTATTCTGACCTAGTTTCCTTATGTCCAAGTGTTGGACGTACAGCAAAATTCTGTTGCAGCAGTTCAGGCAAGATGACTATACCCTATAATCATGTAAAGAAAATAGAATCAAATATCATACAGAAAATAAAAACAAATTAGAAAAAATTAAAATGCTTCAGATTGGGTCAGACTTATTTTATTAAATGTTATGTAAAATGTTAAAGAGATCTTCCACCTTTACAAAATGTTAGCTTGTTGGGTTGTATACAGAATAAGGCTATATTTTCCCCCAACGTGTGTCAGAGCGGCCATGAAAAACAGCCGATTTGCATTTGTGCGGGACCCGTTTTCACGGATCCTCATAGGAATCCGTGAAAATGAACAAAAATAGGACATGTCCTATATTTTCACGGGCCGTTCACTCGGTCCATTAAAAAATACCCGTGTGAATAGCCGCATAGAAGTAGATTCATATTTATGCATCCGTGTGACGGCCGTTAAAAAAAACAAACAAACGCCTCCACACAGCCGATTTCAACGTTCATCTGAATAAGGCCTAAGATTGGCTAACAGGTTCCATTGCGGGCTCAGCGTCTGACATAATAATAATAAAAACAAGTCAGAATTCAGCCCATGAATGCCAGCAATGGACAAACTTATGGTACTTCAGTCCGACACACACTAATTTTATATATTATGCTGGGGCTTGATAAAATTATTGGCTAAAATCCCCCGCTGTTTTACCTACAGTGCACACTCCTATATGGTCCACCAATTGGGCCCATTTGGTGAGTGCAACAGCATGTCAATGATGCCATAATGTGTGCCACAGATCCTCTTTAACCATTCAGCACCCACAGATTTATAGATGAGCACTATGTGGTACAGTAGTCCTTCTTTTTCTTTGTTCTTTTCCTGACACTTGGACTATTACTATAAGGCGATGTTCACACAGGACGGATAAAAATCGCAACATCTGCTATTTGTTGCGGGTTTTGCCTCTCCATTGAATTCAATGGGGAAAACCCGCAACAGAAAAGCAGAGATTCCGCAAACACAATTGACATGCTACGGATTTAAAAAAAAAAAAACGCACTGCAGGTCATTTTTTTCCACTCAGCATTTACACAGCGTGTGGATGAGATTTGTTCTACGTATCTCATCCACTCTGCTGCTACTGTATTATGCTGAGGATTTTCTCAGTCAAAATCCGTTGCAGAAAATCTGCAGTATTTCCGCTACATGTGAATTTACCCTTATTATGACTCGCTCACCTGCTACTATATTCCCATCACTGAACGTTACCAGCCTTTACTGACCTCCTTTCCACAGATGTCGGTATGAATTATGTCAATAACCACATGGATCATGTACAAAATAAATGATGAAATAAATTAATGCCAGAAGTCATCCGGGCTAATTAATGAGATCTGATTTACATATTGAGTTCATCTAAGGTCATTGAATCGAGGCAGCAAAGCAGTTTTTGGGCCTAAAATAATAAAATTCATTATTATATTAACCACCAATACGCTTTAAGGGGCTTTTTTACAACGCCCTAGTCTAAGTGCTGCTGTGGGCGGCCAACTGTATTGTGACAGCCGAGCTCCTGCTCTAACGGCTGGGATCAGGAAAAAAAACTCTGATCCCGTCCATTTAACCCCAAAGATGCTGCAATCAGTAGCGTCTATGTCATTTCCAAGGAAGGGGCTCCCTTTGTAAGCCCATCGGCGCCCCAGTGATGCGATCAGGGGTGCCAACGGGTTTCCATGGCAGCCAGGGGCCTAACGAAGGTCCCCAGTTCTGCCATCTTTTTACTCCTATTAGGCCCTAATGCAGTGCATTATGTAAGCGATCCTATGATCGCATCTTCAGAATCCCCTTGTGTGACTAATAAATGTTGTAAATAGTAGTAGTAGTAGAAGTAGTAATAGTATGATGTATTATACATGATCACGTGATGTATGAGGGAAGGAAAGTGAGGTTTCCTGTTTTGTGTTTTTTTTAATATGTAATCAAGTCGCATTGAATTGCTGATGCAGACATGTCGAGTCTATTTGTCTACATAATCACTCGGAAGATTTAGTCCATGCAGTAAACCAAGAGATCAAATCCCTGCTGGAGAAATGATTTATCCTGCTCACACGGCCATTTTTAGACTTTTTTGACGTCGTTGTCATCAGACTGGAAGCAAAAGCCTTCAAGGTGTTTTCTTTGGCTTCAGAAAAAGATAAGAATCAGACGGTGCCAAGTACGCAGGATTCTTTAAAGGGGTCGTCCAGTCTCTAAAAACTGATGACGTATCCTCAGTACAGGTCATCAATATTTGATCCGTCGGGGTCTGACTGCCAGGACCCCCGCCGATCAACTGTTTCGAAGGGGCCGCAGCGTTTGAAAGAGCGCTGCTTCCCCTTCGTTCCGGTCACTGCTCACACTGTGAATCGCTGACACAGAAGTAGCGGCGGTTCACAGTACTACAACCTTCCTTCTCCCATTGAAGCGAATGGGAGAAGGCTGTAATACTGTGAACCGCCGCTACTTCTGTGTTGGTGATTTAGAGTGTAAGCAGTAAGGGAAATGAAGGGGAAGCAGCGCTTGTAGAAGCATTGAATTCAATGGGGAAAACCTGCAACCACTAAGCAGCGTTTACGCAAATACAATTGACATGCTGCGGAATAAAACTCTGCACCGCATGCCAATTTCTGAGCGTTTTTTCCGCTCATTATTTACGCAGCGTGTGGATGAGATTTTAATAATGAGGCTATTAACGGTTGTCTAAGGGATGTTATGCCACGCTGAATGCACTTGGGCATACAAATCATCAAGATTGGCTCCCTTTAAAATTACCGACCAATGACATCCCAGATGTTCTCTATTGGAGACGCTTCAGGCCATGGTAGCACATTAAGGCCTCATGCACACGACCGTAGCCATGTGCACGCCCGTGATTTTCGGGTCGGCCAGCCGCCGGGTGACACCCGCGAGCCGCCTGCAAATCGCGGGCCGTGCACATGGCCGTGTCCATTATTTCCTACGAGCCTGGCCAGGCTCCTGGGCCATGCACGGACCGTGGAAACCAGTCGTGTGCATGGGCCCATAGGAATGAATGGGGCCGCAATTCTCCTGTGAATTTTCGGGAATTGCGGCCGCAAAAGCATGTTCGTGTGCATGGGGCCTTAGGCTACGCAAACTGCTCACAGTAACACGAGCAACACACAGCCTGGCGTTGTCCTGTTGGAAAACGGCTAATGGGACACTTTGGAGAAATGGCCGTACCACTGGTTGCACGACCAAATCAATGTAAGGCTATGTTCACACGGCAAACCAAAAACGGGCGTAAAATACGTAGTTGTTTTCAAGCTAAAAAAGCCCCTGATTTTTAGCAACTTGCGTTTTTTTACGTCTGTTTTTGGAGCTGTTTTTCTATTGAGTCAATGAAAAAGGGTACCAAAAACGGCTCAAGAAGTGACATGCACTTCTCTTTTACGGGGCGTTTTTTTTAAAAACGGCCACGTAAAAAAAAACAGTGGGAACAGAATGTCGTTTTTTCCATTGAAATCTATGGGCAGATGTTTGGAAGCGTTCAGCCCCCGTATTTTCAACCATTGTTTGGGGCGTTTATGGCCCGAAAACGGCTGAAAATAGACCGTGTCAACATACCCTTACAATGAGTGCTCATGAAATAAAGATATTAAGCCATCGCACACCATAATCCCGGGAGGACGACGGGTGTGACGTTCCCTGGTGAAGGCCTCTTCATGGCGTTGTCCACGTGGTCTCCAGACCAATCTCCGGCTATTATTGTGTCTGAGACAAAAGTGGGACTCATCACTGAAGAGGATAAACCTCCATTCCAGCCTCCATTGCCATGCACCATGATAGGCACTGAGATCAGTGGTGTGTGTGTGGTCAATGGAAGAACTGTAGCTGATGATTTGTGCCGATACTGGTTGCCGCCCTAGGCTTGGGATGTGACGTCCAATTTCACTTACAGTACAGAATGATCACTACGTGCCATTCTTCCAATCAGATGATCCGTCCGTGCAGAGATTCGCCTTCGCACACCTCTTGACGTCATTCCCATTGGTTGTTGTTCTCCCAACCTCCGGGACACGCAACGTTAACCTGTGTTGACATCTCGGCCTAGGCGTGTAGTGATCTGCCTGAGTGATAAACCAAGGTCTCTCAGTTCTGACACATGGACTAACAGGAAGCATCACACAATCATGCCCGCAGCACTTGATCCGATTTTTTCAAGTGACTTAAAAAACTTTGCTTTCTATCTGGCTTTTATGCCTCCCACGTGCCACATATTGGAGCAAGGTGCTTGAAAAATTGATCATTCGCAGATTTTAGCGACACGTGATACTTCCTCGATTTGCATAATCTAACGGCTTGTCCTTCTTGGTGTTGCAATTTTAATGTTGAGGATTGTAATTACCATAATTGGAATCAACGCATCCATTAAAGTCAGAACTATTAGGGTATGTTCACACACAGTGTTTTTAGGCGTATTTCGGGGCGTTTACGCCTCAAAAAAACGGAAGCTGAATGCCTACAAACATCTGCCCATTGAAATCAATGGGAAAAACAGCATTTAGTTCATACGGGGTGTCTTTAAAAAAAACGGAGCGTAAAAAGAAGTAGCATGTCACTTCTTGAGGCGTTTTTGGAGCGGATTTTCCATTGAACACTATGAAAAACACCTCAAAAGAAGCTCCAAATTTATTTTCATCTTCAAAAACGGCTGAAAATCAGGAGATGTTTTCCCTTGAAAACATCTCCGTATTTTCAGAAGTTTTTGAGTTTGCGTGTGAACATACCCTCAAAATATAACATTATTTAACCCGCATGGTGAACACCGTAAATAAAAATGAACCGCTGTTTTTTGGTCACCTCATCTCCCACAAAAAAATGGAATAAAAAGTGATGAGAAAGCTCATGTACATCAAAATCGTACCAATTTGAACTACAGCTAGGCCCGCAAAAAATAACTCCTTATACCGCTCAATCGACAGAAAAATAAATAAAGTTATAGCTCTCAGCATATGACGACAAAAAATTCATTTAATTTTTAACAATACGTTTTTTCCTTGTAAAAGTAGTATAACACAAAAAAAAAAGCTATATAAATTTGGTATCGCCGTAATCGTAATGAACTGGAGAAAAAAGTTAACAAGTAGTTTTTACCACACGGTGAACGCCGTAATAACTAAACCCAAAAAACAATGGATGAATCACTGTTTTTTTTCCCATTCCACCCCACAAAGAAATGAATTCCAGTTTCCCAGTACATTATATGGTACAATAAATGATGCCATGAAAATGTAGAACTTGTCCCGCAAAAAACAAGCTCTCATACAGATATATGGATGGAAAAATAAAAAAGTGGATATTGAAGGGGAACTAAACATTCAACAAACTTCTGACCTGTCAGTGACAAGTCATAAGTTTTGATTGGTGGGGGTCCGAACATTGAGAACCCCACCAACCGCTAAAACAAAAGTGGCAGAAGTGCTCGTGTGAGCGCTCAGCCACTTAATTTCTGTTCGGCTTTTTACGGAAAGCCGATGTATCGGGAGTTTAGGTTCATAGACTTTCTATAATCTATTCTATAGTAGATTCTGACTACAAACAGCGTCCTCTGTAGTCAGGTTCTATCAGTAGAAGCAACCTTCCCTAGCACTGTTCTCTGTAGTGGTTGATCCTGCATCTGCAGGGGTATAGAAGGAAGGACTGATGAGACATTACAGCCTACAGTAGTGAGAGGAAGTAGGAAGAAGTGGCTGCCTCAGTGACGGAGAGAACTATCTCAACCTTCAGAAGGGATGGAGAGCATGTAGTATGTGCCACAATGCTGTAGTTGTGATAAGACCGTATTCACACAGCAGGGGGTAGGGGATTGTTTGCAGAATGTATTACTGAAAGGGAACGCTCACTAAGCTTAAAAAAAATTAATATAGAATTTAAAACGTTCAGAAATATAATATAATCCATTAAAAAAATTAAATGTTTGAGTGTAAAACGGAAGCCAATACATAATACTAGCCCACAGGCATTTTACTTAGCTGGTCACCTCCGTGGCGATAATTGTTGGGGATCATTATGCTCCTTACCTGTAACATAAGTGTAAGGCCCCATGCACACGAACGTAAAAACGCCCAAAATCACTGGCCGTAATTACGGGCCCATACACTTCTATTGGCCACGGGTACCTTCCCGTATGCTTACGGGAAGGTGCCCTTGCCGTTGAAAAATATAGAACATGTCCTATTTCAGGCCGTAATTACAGCACGGGCAGGCCCATAGAAGTCTATGGGGCTCCCGTAATTACGGGAGCGTTGCTAGGCGACATCAGTGGATAGTCACTGTCCAGGGTGCTGAAAGAGTTAAACGATCGGCAGTAACTCTTTCAGCACCCTGAACAGTAACTACCGATCACAATATACAGCAACCTGTAAAAAAAAAAAGTTCATACTTACCCAGAACTCCCTGCTTCTTCCTCCAGTCCAGCCTCCCGAGATGACGTTTCAGCCCGTGTGACCGCTACAGCCAATCACAGGCTGCAGCGGTCACATGGACTGCCGCGTTATCCAGTGAGTTCGGGCTGGATGTCGAAAGAGGGACGCGTCACCAAGACAACGGCCGGATAAGTATGAATTTCTTTTACTTTTACTACGGAAAAGGCTGCCCCTTCTCTCTATCCTGCACTGATAGAGAGAAGGGGCTGCCGATTAGTGCAGTGCAATTTTGCAGTGAAAACGTGCCTGTAAATATGGGTGGAATACGGGTGACACTGGACCCGTATTTACGAGAGGGAAAAAAATAAGTTCGTGTGCATGACGCCTAAGGCCTGATTCAGACGAAAGAGTGCATACTTGAACGTGCGAAACGGCAGTTTTTCACATCTGTGTCGCACCTGTGCGGGAACCGTTTTCACGGATCCCTCATAGACGTCAGTCTATTAAGGGATCCGTGAAAACGGACGAAAATAGTACATGTCCTTTTTTCACGTGCCCTTCACACGGTCTGTTAAAACAACGGCCGTGTGAATAGCCCCATTGGAATACATGTGTCCGTGTGACGGCCATCACAAGGATGAGATTTACGTTAGTCAGAATAAGGCCTAAGGGATCATGCACATGGGCACAGGGCCTGTACGGCCGCGCACGGAGACGGTAGAAATCCACACATCCTCCGTGCGCTGCCATACATACTGTTGAGCGCCGAATGTACAGAGATATTGTTTTTGGGGAGAATAACCCCGCAATATGGCATGCAATGTAGCGGGCTACAAATTCAGATTTGTACACCATTTGAAAAAAAAAACAATAAAAGAACAATCTCTCCTTATAATGCAGGAGGGGTTAAACAAGCCTAGCCTTAAAGAATAAAAATCAGGGCAGAATATTTACCCATCAAATAAAATAACAAATATTTGCTAAGTTCATGATGACGGGTTTTACCCTTAGGCAACATGTCTGAGTAGAAAGAAAAAAAGTTCTCTTTTTTCCCCAAGAAACAGCGCCACTTCTGTCTAAAGGTTTGTCTGGTATTGCAGCTCCGCACCATTCACCTCATATACCAAACACAGCTCATGGACAAGAGTGGCGCAGTTTCATACTCTCATACAACCCCTTTAAGCCTCCCTACCCCTATTACTATTTTTAAAAATGGAAGTTATCTTATCGTCCCCCGAATTTTAGGGTTCCATTTAATGCATGTCTTGGTCCCGGGGACAAGTTGTTCACTGTTTCCATGTTCAGAAGTACGGCTGTATAAACCACTGAGCCTGTGATACATCCTGCTCAGGTACCTGCATAGACAATAGAACAACACTCCCACATTATCCATTGTTAAGTTGTTTTTTATTTTTTATTTGCCCCAGCGCCACAAACCACACATCCTATTTGACCAGCGTGCCTGGTCTAGTCGGCGGTGATATAGGGCATTATTGTAAAGAATGGAAATTCTCTGTTTTTCTTCAACCGAACGCTAAACACTCGAGATCACGTCAGACAAAGGAAAGACGTTGGGTTACAATCAACAGTTAACGTTCACATCAGTTTCATCATGATACGTGAAACCTCAGCCAGTGTTTTGGTTCTCAGGAAGGAGGAAGTGGAATCCACCCAAACCAGGATTGTATCTAATGGATATGTGAATGTTGTGGTTAAAATAGTCACCGACCTGCACTACTAGCTGGAAACTTATTGGAAGTTACTATTTTAAATAGTACAGGAGATTACAAAAACAGCGGACAGTGGAATAGCCAAGTTTTTGGCTCCAACCTCAGTCCTTACTGCAGACACCCCGAGCCCACTGACTACCTCACCCTTGGACTATGTTCACGCAGGGCGGATAAGCTGCGTAAAAGCACACAGCACATTCACCCTGGGAATTCCGTCCGAAAAAAACCACACCAAATTTTCGGCCGCTGTGGAAAACTGTACGTATAAAAAAACAACACATACTTAACCTCAGACCGGCCTCCTGAGATGACGTGAAATCCCGGGTGACTGCTGCAGCTGCCGGCGTGGACGAAGAAACACAGAATTCTGGGTAAGTATAAGATTTTTTTTATTTGTTGGAGTTGTTTTTTTTTTTTTTGGAGCAGAATCGCAGCTTTTCCATCGCAAAAGAAGCAACATCTGCTATTTGTTGCAGGTTTTACCTCCCCATTGAATTCAATGGGGAAAATCTGAAACAACAAGGCAGCTATTACGAAAATACAATTGACATGCTGCGGATTAAAAAAAACCACCATGTCCATTTCTGAGCATTTTTTCCGCTCATCATTTACGCTACGTGGGAACCCAGCCTTACACTTCCCCACTTTATACAACTTCTCGGTTAGTTTTAATGCTCAAGAACTGTAGTTTGATATGTGCCCTCCTTCCAAGATGTTACAGGATAGGGGATACATGTGCGATAGCTGGGGGCCGGACCACCGGGAACCCTCAGCAATCAGAACGGGGGACCGAAAGTCTCCCTAAGTGCTCCATGAGAATGAAGAACTGGTGCGCATGCTTGGCCAGCACTCCATTCATTTCTATGGGACTTCTGGGACCACTGTCCCCAGCAGCCCCATAGAAATAAATGGAGCACTGGTCGAGCATGCGCACCAGTTCTTCATTCTCATGGTAGCACTTCGGGAGACTTTCATTCCCCCGTTCACCCCAGCAGTTGGACCCCCAGCGATCACACATTTATCCCCTATTCTGTGTTTGTGGGGAAAACCCCTTTAATGATCAGCTACATTTTGTTTGTTTTTCACTTTCTGCAGCCATAACTTTTTTATTTTTCCCATTGACATGGCTATACGAGGCTTTGTTTTATGCGTATGAAACGGCATTTTATTCCTGCGCAGTTAATTTTATACTTATAATGGAATACATTCTACTGTGTCACTATGGGCTTACAGAACAGACAGACGGGGTCTTTTCTAGGTCCCCAGGGCTCACTGCAGAGGGTTTGCCTAGACTCCAATCGCATCACCAGTTTCCGGTGACCCATTTGAAGAGGGGAGTCTCTCATTTGATAATGCCGCGTTCATGAACCGCAGCGATCAAAGGGTTAAACAGCTGGGATCGGAGTTTCCTCTGATCCCAGCTGTATTCAGAAGGCTGCTTTAAATACAGAAGCTGTTAGCGCCCATAAGCCTTTATTACAGCGACGCCAACCTGCACCGCCCGCCGTCAAAAACCAGTGGGTGGTATGTTCATAGAGAGCGGACAATCAGCATCGCAATCAGACGAAACCGAGAGTTAAAAAGTGTTTTAATATTCTATTTGTACACTTCTTAAATATGTTGATGCAAGAGACACAGTTATAACAGAAAACGGCAACCATCACGTCTTAAATAAAAATTTTCACGCTTCTCTTAGACTTCCAATTGGTTGATCTGCCCAGTAATGCAGTAATAATGGGGCAATAAAGTATCAATGCATAACCAGGCTACGACCCTTCAATGTTTTTCCAGGCACAGGAGGAGTCTGCACATGCCATGTCAAAAGTTTAGGTCAGTGAGGGGTCTAGGTCCTGATCGCTAGAAAGAAGGTGCAGATAAGCTCATCTAAAGCCCCATGCACACGACCGTAAAAATCATCCGTAATTGCAGACCATAATTACGGTCCGCAATTACAGACCCATTCGCTTCTATTGACCACGGACACCTTCCGGTATATTTGTAGGAAGGTGTCCGGGCCGTAGAAATGTCTTCTAAAAATAATGGGGACGAAAATGCGAGCGGCTGTCCGCGGTGGGCAATGCCCGTAATCGCGGGCCGTGATCACGGGCACAGGCACGTCCCTTGGGCTCTGATCTCTGTTTTTCTCTTAGAGCTGTGTACGTGCCAGCGAAAGTCTACAGCTGTACACCATAACGTAATGTGAACAGAACCTTACGCACAAAGCAGAAAAAGCACTGGCAATATACCACACACAATACATGTGTATAAAGCATATAAAAGAGACAAACCAGCATTCATTCTGTTGTGTTTTACGGTCCTCAGTATTGTTCTGTGAGTAACAATCACTTCTAAGATCTTGTACATGATTCCATAGAAAAGAACGATGCGTCTTCTGCGGCATAATGACGGTTGACCTTGAAGTGATATCTCCGTTGTGTAAGTACAATGCTGGAGATCGAGAGCACTTGGAGCCACCTGGTTAGAAATTAAATGAACAACACGCACAATGCTCATATATATATATATACACACACACACACACACACACACAGATATTTTATAGCAAAGTGTTTTCTTACAGTTTCTTTCTTTAAGATAAAAAAATATCCATTCCAATTAGCAGTAACTAAAACTTTTGTCTGTCTGCTGGAAACTTAAAATCTGGAGTATGCGTTTCGTTGCGGTGGTGGCTGCTGCGGGGGTTGTGGTGGCGGCTGCACCTGTGGCTGTTGCTGCAGTCGTACTTGCTGAGTGTAAGGGTCTTCTACGGATTTGGCAAAGATGGTGGTCTTGGGGCCAGTTTTCCACAGGATGCCATTGGAGTCCACAACAGAAGCTTCAACAGTGATCTGGTGCGTTCCGAGGACAGCCAGGTTCAATAGGAACTGGGTGCTGAAGTAATCATTGTGGGGTTCAACCCGCTGCTCTATCTCACTCCTCACAGCCTCCGCAGGTAACTAAAAACAAACAGAAAATAAAAAGTTGTCAAACTCAAAGAAAAGATCCACCTATAGACAAGCTAATGTACCTACAAACATAATAAACTTTGTAATATACTTGCTTTACTGTTTCCGCTGTCTTTTTGCTGAAATCCAGCCTCATGCAGTTCATTGTAATGACTCTGCAGTGTAAGGAGCCTCACACACGAGCGTGTTTGGTCTGTGATATATAAAATATAGACCGTATGTCAGCCACATTTCCCGGACCGAACACACTGCAGGGAGCAGGGCTCCTAGCGTCATAGATAACTATGATGCTAGGAGCCCGGCTCCCTGCAGTGTGTTCGGTCCGGGAAATGCGGCCGACCTGCGGACCGTATATCACAGACCGAACACGCTCGTGTGTGAGGCTCCTTAAACTTCTATCTGCCTAGGAGGAGCCGGTCACAAGCCCCTTCAGCTAGGCAGAGATCTCATCTTCTGTTATATTAACCCTCTGGGCACCAATGCCTTACTATGGACATGCTTCTGCATAGTTATATAATGTAAGTTGTAATGCATTGCTGCTCGAAGGGTTAAAATAAGAGAAGAGGTTATATCTGCCTAGCTGATGGACCTGACACAGGTGACTTGATGTGCGGACAACATCAGCTATACAGCACACAGATGACATGGGGCTTAAAAGGGGATTGTCCAGTTTAGAAAACCTATTTTCATACACCCTATCAAGGAATTCTGGGATAATAGAGGGGGGGGGGGGGTCCTCGGTTCAGGATCCTCATCTCTTGAACCGAGTGGAGAGCGGTTACAAAGAGTGTCTCTCGCTTTGGAGGACCTGTCCTGTCCTGTATTACACAGACAACACGTTGATATGAATGGCCCCTGTAATTCTTTATGTCCCCTGTAGTGGCGGTGAAGGGAAATGGAACACTTACTGCCAGATTTCCCTATAGATTACGGCCGATGGCTGGAGGTACCAGCAGGGGGAGACTTTGTGATCAGCTTATTGTCAAGGGATACTTCTAACAAGTAGGGATTGTCCAAAGTGGGGAACCCCATTAACAGGAAAATACAGGACTAACGGCAGAACAGTTCCTCATTAAACACATTGGTTTTCAGGGGTTAATACCACATACACAAGCACTGATCAGCACTCGTCAGTCATCGCACAGGATTCAGAACACCCCAACTCAGAAAATAAAGATAGAAATATTGGTAGAGAAAAAGCCACAGATCGTCCCAAGCAAGTTACTTACAGAGCTGCTGTATATCTTGTTGGAAGCAAAATCATAGCGGATATACACTGGTTAGTATTTTTTTTTTTTTACAAGCATACTAGCTTTTATACCCGGCGTTGCTCGGGAGGTTGACTTACGGTATAGATAGAGTAAAAGCTCACTATTTAAATACCCAATTATGTGTTGTAAGGCCCCATGCAAATGACCGTAGAATTCATCGGTAATTACGGACCCATTCACTTCTATTGCCCATGAACACCTTCCTGTATATTTATTTCCAGGAAGGTGTCCATGCCGTAGAAAGGCTCCGCAAAAGATAGGACATGTCCTGTTTTTGCTTTTTACGGACCGTGCTCCCATACTTTATATGGGAGCACGACCCGCATAATAATTAGAGTATTAAAAGTTAACTTACCTGCTTCTTCCTCCAGTCCGGCCTCCCGGTATGACATCACAGCGCATGTGACCACTGCAGCCAAACACAAGCCAATCACAGGCTGCAGCGGTCTCATGGACTGCCACGTCATCCAGGGAGGTGGGACTGGATGTCGAAAGAGGGACGCGTCACCAAGACAACGGTACGTATGAACTTCTTTTACTTTCAATTGCTGCAGAAACTCTGCCCAAAAGGGCTGCCCCTTCTCTCTTTCCACCACTGATCGAGAGAAGGGGCTGTCGATTAGTACAGAGAAAACTGGTCCGTAAGTACGGGTGAAATACTGGTGACACCGGACCCAATGTTATTGGAAGCACCATTAAATATCCTTAACACTATGATCAAATTTTTTTTATTCCCTTTAGAAAATAAAAATCCTAAGCCAGTGCTCCTAGACTAAACTACGAAGTGGTGGATGAGGGGCGGGGACTTCTGATTCATGCCCATTTGGCATCGATGTTTTATATTCCAGTTATATTGCGTTTTATATTCGTTATATTATATGATTTATATTCCAGTTATGTATCGTTATACACCCGTTGCAGGTATTTTATGTATATATTATATACCAGTTATTCTATATTTCACTTATGTTATATATGTCATCACCTTATGTATATTTTTTTCATTCTTAATAAAATGAGTTTTTGCAGTCCTGTCACTGCATTTCTGGTTTCTACGGGTGGTGCGGCCACATGCTGGGAGTTGTAGTTTCACACGATACAGACGACGTGTCTATTTAATAGATGAGCAGCTCTGCACCTGAGGAGGTACTATAACCCTCAGCATGCCCTCAGTGAGAGGATACATAGAGGACTACTGCACTCAGGGTAACCACTACTCTCCCCCTAGTAATCCTTTCCTCCGGGATTCACCGTCCAGACCGCGTCCTGCAGTGATATGACATTCACCGGCAGTGGAGGGAGACTCTGAGCCCCCGCTGTACCTCAAACTCCACACATAATGTGACCCCAAAACTGAGGCGGCGGCCGCTCACCCGACTCTCCCGCTTCCTGTGAGGACGTGACAGCGCGGGAAACTGGGGATGTCACGTCACCCATTTGGCGTGCACGAGAAGCGGCTGCAGGACGGAGCTGAGGCGGCTGCACACAATGATGGAGGGCAGAGCCTGGGAACAAAGGTGTCAAATACAAATTCAATGCGTTTTTTTTTTTCATAGCTAAAAATCATGAGGGTCTCATCTTTGATGGGATTATCCAGACGTAGCGGTCGTGGCGTTTTGCGACATATGAATGGGACTGCTACAGTTCTGTACATCTGAATAAGAGTTTCTGCGGCAGCTGTGTTTTATACAAGAACACGTTATACAGGTGTCACTGACATCGCTGTGTGATCTGCATGCAGTATTACTGCGGTGCTTGATTATAAATGACCAGTGATAGGGATTAGTCCTTACTGCAGGTCCCAGAAGTCATCGAACGATGTATGTTGCAGCCAATTATGGGCTGCCACATCATCAATAGGGGGCGGAGCCTGTCAGTGCAATCCGTTACCTGGGGAACGCGTGACCAATCAAATTTAGCTATTCCCTGATCTTAAACCAATGAAAAATCGGGCTTGAAACAAACTTTCGAAAATATATATAAGATTCCGGGAGCGTCTCTAAGTCAGCTGCATCTTTCGTTTTCACAATATAGTTTTTTAAAGGGACAGTACTATGAAGAACAGATAGAAAGGACAATGTTGTAGTCACTTGGACAAAGGTTATAATGCCAACTATACTAAACTGTATTTGGCAGATGTATCTGCAGTCTCAGGGAGCCGACTCATTAAGGCAAAGCTCGTCATTATTCCGTTTTAGGGTATATGGACGTTGAGCCATAGCAGAGAACTACTAAGTAAGAGTGGCTACCGCTTTGGCAGAATTGGACCTTTGTCCATGGTATACATGGTTGGCCATCCATTGGAATGGATGCCATGGTAATCCTGCAGGGGTATAGTATGGTCAGATGTGGCTTTACCTAGTGATAACAGCTGATCGCTGGGGAGTTCCAGAAGCCAGACCATCATGAGACAAACCCAATAGAGGCTTTCCCACAAGAGAAAATTATGGTATAGTGATCGGTTATGCTATCAATATTGCATCAGTGCGGCAAGAACAAGGGTCCCCTATTCTAAACAAAGAGGTACCCCCCCCCCCATTTGAATAGTCACTCTCAATTGAAGTCTATGGGAAATAATTCTGAAACACATTGATCTCTGCTATTTCCTCTTCTATTAATCCTCCACACGACTGTAATAATCCTGGTAAGGTTCAGTTTTATAAAATAAGACTCCATTAGACGCATCGTCAGGATGACCATCTGTGATGGCATTACCAATTAATACAGCCCCCAGACATGTCACTTGGCATCAGGGCACGGCGGAGCCGTCAGCGACGTGCCGGTTTTTAGATGAAACTCCCTCATGAAGTTTTGCTCTGAGGCTTTCACAAAGGCCGGTAATCTGTGACTTTATGAATATATGAATGTAAAATGACTCTTCCCAGCAGCGTCCCAGAGACTTCTTCAAATGGAGAAATGATCTGGAGAGACTATGGCACTCGAAAACCAGATATGAAAAGATCTACTTATATAAACTTATTTTGATACGGATATGTCAATATTATAACTTTGGCTGGGACTAGGCTATGACTTTGTCCCTGTAGTTACAAACTTACGTCACTCGTTCCAAAAAATATGCAAAAATAAGTTGCAGTTACAACTTTTGTGAGATTTACAACAGCAGCAACCTAATGTTCAGATCGGATCCACCCAGGACAAAAACAGGGTTACCCTACCCCCTCCAAAAAAAACAAAAACTTTAGAATAGGTTTACCTGCTGTGTCCCAAAGAGCTCCAACCCCGTTCTTGGCTCTAATTATAGTTTATGTTTTATGGCCATCTGAATATGGCCTTAAAGAGGCTCTGTCACCAGATTTTGCAACCCCTATCTGCTATTGCAGCAGATAGGCGCTGCAATGTAGATTACAGTAACGTTTTTATTTTTAAAAAACGAGCATTTTTGGCCAAGTTATGACCATTTTTGTAATTATGCAAATGAGGCTTGCAAAAGTCCAAGTGGGTGTGTTTAAAAGTAAAAGTCCAAGTGGGTGTGTATTATGTGCGTACATCGGGGCGTTTTTAATACTTTCACTAGCTGGGCGCTCTGATGAGAAGTAACATCCTCTTCTCTTCAGAACGCCCAGCTTGTGACAGTGCAGATCTGTGACGTCACTCACAGGTCCTGCATCGTGACGGCCACATCGGCACCAGAGGCTACAGTTGATTCTGCAGCAGCATCAGCGTTTGCAGGTAAGATCGACTTACCTGCAAACGCTGATGCTGCTGCAGAATCAACTGTAGCCTCTGGTGCCGATGTGGCCGTCACGATGCAGGACCTGTGAGTGACGTCACAGATCTGCACTGTCAGAAGCTGGGCGTTCTGAAGAGAAGAGGATGTTACTTCTCTTCACAGCGCCCAGCTAGTAAAAGTATTAAAAACGCCCCGATGTACGCACCTAATACACGCCCACTTGGACTTTTACTTTTAAACACACCCACTTGGATTTTTGCAAGCCTCATTTGCATAACTACAAAAATGGTCATAACTTGGCCAAAAATGCTCGTTTTTTAAAAATAAAAACGTTACTGTAATCTACATTGCAGCGCCGATCTGCTGCAATAGCAGATAGGGGTTGCAAAATCTGGTGACAGAGCCTCTTTAAGGTGAGAAAACTCACTGGATGTGATTTGACAAGATTTGGGTTGGGAAACCAGTATGTACCAGAAACTGCATCGTCAAAGTCTTGATTTTAGCAATAATCCATCACTTTACACAGCACAGCTATATGTGCAGTCCATAAGTGACAATGTAACCTATATATCAACCAACATAAAGGGGTCAAACAGCCGGGCAACTGACCTGTAGCTGAATGATTGTGCATCCACTATTCTAGTGTGCCATAAAAAAGCGGTGGCCCCAACCCAACTGAATAGTAGTCGGTGCATTGTGCAGGAATTGGCCACTGTGGTCACATGACCTGGCTATGTAAATCACGTCACTGCTTTACAGACATAAAAGAGGACGAGTGCTGGGAAGTGAGGATGGAATTCATAAGGTAAGTACATATAAAAGTATTTATATCTAGAAGCTGCGCTACTGAATTCGGGAGCAGAGACCACAATAGAAGCGTTGTGTCCAGTGGTTGTTTGTGACAGGGAACTGAATATTTCAGTTCCTTGTCACAGCAAAGGATTGGGCTGTTAACGTGACAGCCTGATCGTGCTGATGGCACTTTGTGCACTGCCGTCAAAGACAACATGGAAATTAACGGGCTTCTGGCACAGAGACTATGCCAATAGCCCGCTAATTTACATGGGGCGGATAAGAAGGGGTAAGTGACCACTGTTAAAGTGTAAATATTTCAGTTACAAAACTTCCAGGTGGCCTATGACGGCACTGCTCAGTTAGAACGTCATCAGGGGGGTGATCCTGGGGACCACAGCTGTAGAAAGAGGGGGAGTGTATATCTACAGCCTGCTCTGTATGGACATATAACATATATAATCTGTATGTTATTAGAAAACACTGCAATCAGAATAAAAGTAATTTACATTGTCTATGGACCTAGTGAATGTCAAAAAAAGATGCTGCCTGCAGTCACCACTAGAGGGAGCTTACGGCATACAGGACTGTTATTGAGTTCAATGTATAAACAGTATGCAGTAAGCTCCTAAGCGCCCTCTAGTGGTGACTGTAGGCAGTCAATGTTATTTCCTAAACTTGGAGGGGATTTGGAGCTCTGTATCAGAAAAACAAAGCTCCGGCCGCTATAAATATATATTATGAAATTAATCAGCACCGAATTTTTAACCTTTTTACATTAAAAAGAAAATGATGTTCAAATAGGTTGATTAATTTTAAAGTGACATTCTATGCAAAGGTCAATAACCACAAGGTACGTTCCACATCTACACGTGGACTTGATAACATTTCTCTATCACCGACACTGATAATAATCAGGAACAAATTGTAAACCAATAAAAGACCATAAAAGCTATAGACTCAATGCAGTTAATGTGTGTGATCTCGGGGTTTTGTGCTGGTTTCTATTGATGATTTCCGATCTGGCACCGGCCTTTGCCCTTTGTATAGTTCATTAACCATAAAGCATGGACAGTAAACTAAAATCAACCTCTATTATTAGGCTTTGCTCATACATACAGACTGTATCATTCACATCGCTCCCTAATCTATTTCCTGCACACACGGACGCGGGACCATTTTCTTAGAAAGCCAATATGAATATTTTCATCAACTGCGGATCTACGCTGCGTAAAAAAGAGAGAAAATAAATCAAGTAGTCCATCAAGTCCGACTTGAGCTTCTTCCTTCCAGAAGTCAAAAACAACAAGGTGGCAACTTAGTCGCTCCTTCTCCATGAAAAATAAATTCTGATCCCATTAAGGTGGTGACGCGTCTTATGTTAGGTCAGTAAAGGGTTAACCCCTTCAGGCAAAACGACGTAAATGTACGTCACGGATTGCTTTACCTAGAGTTTCCATGAC
The DNA here is from genome assembly GCF_050947455.1 of Rhinoderma darwinii. Lineage (NCBI taxonomy): Eukaryota > Metazoa > Chordata > Amphibia > Anura > Rhinodermatidae > Rhinoderma > Rhinoderma darwinii. The sequence goes on from NC_134690.1 coordinate 388,385,852, forward strand.
GTACATTTACGTCAGGATGATCGCACGGGAACAAGGACAGAGTCCGTCCAGGTCTGCCATAGGTGTAAGTCTAATATACGGCCTCAGCCTGTCAGTGTAACATTGTCAAGCAATATCGTGTTGGAATATGAAGTAAAAAAGATTATTTTTTAAAATAACTTAGTATTAAAAACAAAAAATACATATATGGTACCGTTGAATTTATAAAAGACCTGCAGAATAAAATGATCATATACATATACGGCGCATGTGTAAAAAAAATAAAAACACACACACATACATTATATATACAGTGTATATACATAAATAATATATTTTCACCCCAAAATGATGGCAATAACTACTACAACTCGCCTCCCAAAAAACGAGCCAGCCATCACGTAGATACGTTGGCGCAAAATAAATGACGGAGTGCTTCTTTAAGGGGTTAATAGAAAACCAAGGTAAATTGTATTCATTATGACCTGTAAGACTAACTAAAAAATAAGACAAAAAAAACTGAAAAAACCCTGAAAAATAAAAACAATATTAGGAAAAACCGAATGTAACAGAAAAGTTACAACTTACCTTATAGTCTTGCCCTGGTTTGTTCTGCAGCGTAGACGAGACGCTCAGGCAGACAGACTGGATCTTACGGAACAGTCCTGGTTTGGAGCCGTGCTGAACTACCCCCTCCACCTTCAGCGCCATCTGCTGGTTGCTCTGTACAGCTATGGGCTCTGTAGGATTTCGTGGTGATGGAGAAAGTGCCAGCTAATCCAAAATAAAGAAGAGAATGCCAGTTAGTTGTATTTTGCACATATGAAGCGTCAGAGACGTGGCCTGAAGACGACCTGCCCGACATTTACTGTGCAGTTAAAGTAATCTACTGTTCTCTGTTATCAGGCTGACTGTAGGGGATTTCTTACAATAAGGCCAGAAGAACCGCTGACCCCCATGATCATTACTTTAGGTCACATCTCCACTTCTGAGTAACCCCAAAATCATTAATAGACGCATATGTTATTGATATGAGCAGATCTTTTATATAATTAGCGGATTTTCGGTTTTGTGTCCATAATTCGGTGTGAGATGACCACACAGTGGTGAATAAACCAACATCTCTCCAGGTGCATTTCGGAGCGTAAACGGCGCCAAAATAAACATCAGAAAAAAAACGGTAGCTGAATGCCTACAAACATCTGCCCATTGAATTCAATGGAAAAAACTGCGTTTCCTACGGAAGGGGCCATTTTCTACGCCACCATTTTAAAAAACGGCGCGTAAAAAAAACGCAGCGAAAAAAAGGAGGGGGCATGTCACTTCTTAAGCCATTTTTGGAGCTGTTTTTCATTGTGTCAATAGAAAAATTGCGCCAAACACTGCGCCAAAAAACGCCTGAAAAAAACTTTTTCACCTTCAAAAACGGATAAAAATCAGAGGCGGTTTTCTCACAGCCGTTTTTGACTTTGCGTGTGAACATACCCTAAGAGCAGGTCATGGTAGCAATGGTAACAGCAGGAAGGTTATCTTGGGTTATTTTTTCATTCCAGTTCCCTGACCTGCCGTCATTGCTCCCCTACATAGCCAATGTCTGCAGTATATAAAGTGACACACACAATCCTGAGGCGAGCCCCGGCTGCGATTTACTGGTGGACAAGTTTCTGAAGTGAGGATATTTTAACCTCAAACACTGCAGATTCAGCTTCAATACAAAAAGGACCTGTTTCTGCGCCTCCGGTTTTCTTCATAAAGCATTTTAAAGACACAGACATTCCATGTATGTACTATACTACTAAAATTGTCATAGTGAGACTGTGGACTGACCAGGCAGGGTTTACACTAGACCGTGGACTAACTGGCGGTAGCAGCGTTTATAGAAAACCATGTGCTCTACGTTCTAGCTACTTACAGCCACCACTAGGGGGAGCTTATGCATACAGATATACATTCAACTCAATAAAAATATTGGCAGTACGCTCCCCCTAGTGGTGGCTACAGACAAGCAGATTGTTTTGCTTCAAATCTAGGTCAATACAGGCAGGGCTCCAGGTAAAAATACAATCCCCTGGACACCTTTGGCTTCTACGTCTAAAAATATAGCAGCCAATTTATATTTTTTTGGTCGCATTTGAAACCATTTTAGCTCATACCTATGCTGGTTTTTTTCGCTTTTCTGTACGGTCATAGGTATAGCTAATCGAAAGCACCGAATCTGGTGCATGGCGTACAGCAGCGGCGTCCGACAGAACCCATTGACTTTAATGTCTTCCATCGGGTTTCTGTCATTGTGTCCATCGCTTCATCTGAAAATATGGCTGCGCTCATTTTTTCCTGCATTTTTTACCTAATGGAGCCTCCGGCGCAGAGGTTAATACGGCCTTCGTCGCGATCTGGAGCGCTGGCCCCTCAGATTATGTGACAATATATAATCATGTTATAGAGAATTGTGCATTTCCAGTTTGGTGGTAACATTTTGGCTAACGCCCTTTCCTGTGACAATGTCCAGTGTGTCTTTCCCCCGTGGCAAAGAGAAAAATGTTTGCCCCTCTCCGACAAATAACTACTTTCAGATCCCTGTATGCCAAGATGCCTACAGGGATTGGTAATTCAGCTGCCCAATCATTAACCTGTTCTGTACTGGCATTATGCAGCTAGGTGGTAGCCCTGTTCGCCTCCACCATGCAAAGCGAGTCTAATTCCAAAACAGTATACCCGCTATTACTGAACTTTTGCTACTGGTGGTGCCAATGACCCTCCTTCACACATGGAAAAAATTTCCCTCCCCAGAAACACCCCAAAGATGCCCAGTGCATCAAGCAAGGTCTATAATGTATTTGAATGGGGAAGAACTTGGATGACCTGTACTTGGCTCTGACCACAACCCCACACTAAGAATTTGGGCTAGGTTTGCAATATCAAGGATAGTTGCACGAGACGCATCGGCTTCAAAGATTGAAGGGGCAACACCCGTCTTGGTTATTTTGGATTTTTTAGCCTCAGTTCTTAAATGTTTTAGTCAAGAATTAGTAAAATGTCTGAAGTGTCCAGACACACGGTGGTAAGGTGATGTGAGGCGAGGCAGAGAAGGGGTTCGGGAGGACATGCAAAATGTACGTATCTGCTTTTGCTAAATTTTAAAACGATCCCCCACAGAACGGCCGATTCCTCTCTCTTACATAGCGATAGCGGATTCCTCTGGCGGAGAGATAATCAGTGAAACCCTCTCTCATACAGAACAGAACAAAATTTACAAAATGTAATGCGGCTACTAACTAAACCAGACGCATGTTTTACAAATCGAATCATCTCAGGCGACCCCCTCTTCATCCAGCAACGAGGCTTGAAAAGCTTTTCATCAAAAGAACCGTTTTTCGTCTCCCAAAAAAAACTAAGGTGGTTATTGCTCATCTACAATTCGTCCCAGCTCTCCTGTAGAATATGCAGCTCGGCACGACACATTAACATATATATAGAAGTGTGCGATGCCTCCTCCCTGCCGCGGCGCCACTCCGCATACAGAACACCTGCAATGGGCTTACCTTGATGCTTGTAGATTGCAGCTTCTGGAAGAAATACCTCTGAAAGGAGAGGGGGACTTTCAGGAGACTGATGACGGCATTACACAGGCACGAGGTGTGCTGAAAAAAAAAAAAGTGCACATTCTCATTCACACAATTTATATATTACCAGGGTGGACTAAATAATGTAAACTTTGAGATTAGAAACACTTGTCTGCTTTCTTCCAGAAACAGCGCCATTCCTGTTCTTAGGCTGTGTCTGGTATTGCTGATCATATACACCGATTAGCCAGAACATAAAACCACCTGCTTAATATTGTGTATTTCCCCCTTTGTGCCGAAAAATAAAACAAAACATCTCTGACCTGTTGAAGCATGGACTCCCCAAAAACTCTGAAGGTGTCCTGTGGTTTCTGGCACCAAGACGTTCGCAGCAGGTTCTTTAAGTCCGGTAAGTTTTAAGGTGCAGCTTCCATGGATCTAACTTGTTTTTCCAGCACGTCTCACAGATCGGATAAGATCTGGGGAATTTGGAGGCCAAGTCATCACCTTGAACTCTTTGTCATGTTCCACAAACTATTCCTAGACAATTGTTGCAGGGTGGCAGGGGCATTATCCTGCTGGCAGGGGGCACTGCCATTAGGGAATACCGGTGCCATGAAGGGGAGTACTTGGTCTGCAGCAATGTTTAGGTAGGTGGAAAGTGTCAAAGTAACATCCACATGAATGCCAGGACCCAAGGTTTCTCAGCAGAACATTGCACAGAGCATCACACCGCCAGCTTGTCTCCTTCCCATAGTGCATCATGGTGCCATCTCTGACCCAGGTAAGTGACGCACATGCACCCGGCCGTCCACAGGATGTAAAAGAAAACGTGATTCATTAGACCAGGTCACTTCTTCCATTGCTTCATGGTCCAATTCTGATGCTCACCTGCCCATTGTAGGTGCTTTCGGCGGTGGACAGAGGTCAGCATGGGCACACTATGCAGCCCCAAACACAGCAAGCTGCGATGCTCTGCGTGTTCTGACCGACATCATAGCCAGCAGTAACTTTTTCAGCAATTTGTACTACAGTATCTCTTCTGCGAGATCGGACCAGACAGCCTGCGCTGCCCACGCACATCAATGAGCCTTGTGCACCCATGACCCTGTCGCGGATTGTCCTTTCTTGGACCACTTTTGGTAGGTACCAACCACTGCATACCAGGAACAGGTCACCGGGACTTTTATATCCTTAAGATAAATCATCATTATCGGATCGGTGGGGGTCCGACTCCTGGCACCCCCACTGATCAGCTAGGGGCCCTGGCTAAGACCACAGCAGCCTCTTCATAGTTTACCAGGCACAACGTTGTACACTTCCGTAACAGCTTTGCCTGGGATCGCCGTTCTGGTCCCATTAAAAAGAAGGGCTGAAGAGAAATGCAATCCCAGGCACAGCTGCTACGAAAGTGTACAGCGATGTACCTGGTAAACTATGAAGAGGCCGCTGCGTTTGTCGCCAGGGCCCCTTGAGACATCTGATTGGTGGGGGTGCCAGGAGTCAGACCCCCACTGATCTGATATTGATGACCTATCCTAAGGCCTCATTCACACGGCAGGTTTTCCCGGCCGGGTGCCGGCCGTTCATAAATCGGCCGGCACCCGGCTGCATTAGGAATAATAGACCCCTAATGGGGCTATTCACACGACCGATTTTTTGACGGCCAGGAAAACCGGCCGTCAAAAAATAGGACATGCTCTATCTTCGGCCGGGTACCCGGCCGCCCGGCTCCCATAGAAGTCTATGGGGCCGGGTAATACACGGCCATCACCGGAATGTGTCCCGAGTGATGGCCGGGTTTCCCGGCGCTTGCGCTCTATCTCCTCCTCCTCACAGCGCAGAGTGCATGTGAGGAGGAGGAGTTGATGCCATTCGGACGAATGGCATCGCTGTACACTGTGTGGCAGGGCCGGGGTGTACAGCAGGTGGAGGGAGCGCTGCGCTGGCTTCCTTCCCCTGCTTGTTTTAAAAGCGCCCTGGCCCAGCGACACCTTCGATGGCGCCGCGAGCAGCTGCTGTGGCTGCTACTACTGCAGCGACGCCACTATAGCAGAGCGGGGAGGTATCTCCCCGCTCTGCTATGTGCTAGCCGCACTTTAGCTCCTTGAAGGAGCGGAATCCCCGTGTTTTCGGGGATTCCGCTCCTGGACAGAGCGCTTGATGTCTCTGTCCATATCTGGGCAGTGACATCAGGGGAAACTCCTGAAGCGGAATCCCCGAACACATGGGGATTCCCCTTCAGGAGTTGCCACTGATGTCACTGTCCGGATCTGCCCGGCCCGGCACGGATGCAAAACTTAATGCAAACCGGCCGGGCAAAATGGCCGATTTTACCGGCCGACACTCGGGCTCGGGAACGACCCGGTCGTGTGAATCCCGCCTAAGCAGAGGCCATCAATATTAAAAGTCCCGGAAAATACCTTTAAATGGGACCGAGCCATAATACCAGACACAGACGAAAAACAAGAGCTAAAGAATAAGCTCTCCCATAGAAATCAAAACAACCTAAAGTGAGGCTCCAGCAGCAATAAATACCCGGCTCCTGGGATCTATTAAGCACTTATATCAATATTAGGGCTTTTTCTCACAAACGTATTTCACATCCATGCGCTGTCCGTTTTAACAACAGGGAGCATACTGTCCCATATAATTTAATGGGGCTATTCACACATTTTTTCAACAGCGTGTGTGTCCATTTTGTGACGCTCACAGCACACCCCATTCTGGTCTGTTTTGGCAGACCAGACTCGCCCATTGAAGTCTATGGGTGTGTAAAAAAAATAAAAAATGGACAGCACACGGGTGACATCTGTGTGCTGTCCATTTTTCACGGATCCATTGCTAAGAGATGCAGAAGAAAAAAAAAGCTCCCCATGCTATAAAACTATAGAAGATTGTCTGAGCCTTTATGTGACCTTCCCGTGGGTGTTTTCTGTGGGTTGGGACAAAATTGCTAAAACTAGATGTGCTTCCATTTTTTTGCAGACGAGAAAAACGGATGACATACGCATATAAAAAACAGACTCAGAACGCACATAGACGCAAAAAATGGTCAGTTTTTTGCAGATGCAGATCAGACACGGCTGTGTGAATAAGGCCTTAGGATGCAGAGAATTAAAGGAGAACACAGTACATGTCTGTAATGAGGATGATCTTCCCCATGGACAAGTGTTACAATTTGACATGGTTTTGGATTTTCTCCTACAATATCTGATCATACTATAAGATTGCAGCTTATAATCCGTAACGATCAATAAAACCAGTCATGATCAAGGTCTCGAATTTCAGAAATTAACGATTTAGTTCCATAATCGTAATGTTTCGAAACGCAACAAAAAGCTACAACACGCTCCAAATAACTAGAAATAAATTTAAATATACTTCTGTGCAACTGCCGCACCAGTATCATGGTCGCCCTGTATGTATTGCAGTATATCGTGCAAGCGATCGCTGGTTGAAGTCCCCTAGGGGGGACTAATAAAAAAAGTAAAAACTAGTAAAATAAAGTTGTTTTTTTTATGAAAAACAAATGTCAAAAAATGTAAAGCTCAAAAAACCCCCCTTTTCCCATTTTCCCCCTTGAGCATAGTAAAAAAATAAATAAACATAATTGGTATCGCCGCGTCCGTAAAAGTCTGAATTATTACAATATATCATTATGTAACCCGCACGGTGAACGCCGTAAAAAAATAAAAATGGAAATTCCAGAATCTCTATTTTTTGGTCACCTCATCTCCCACAAAAAATGAAATAAAAAGTGATCAAAACGTCGCATGTACCCCAAAATGATATCATTAAAAACTAAATTTTTTACACTTAGGTTTTTACTTGTAAAATATAGAAAAAACTATATATATTTTGGTATCGCCGTAATCGTATTGACCCACAGAATAAAGTTAACGTGTTGTTTTAACTGCACAGTGAATTCCGTAAAAACTAAGCGCAAAAAAACAGTGGGGGAATCGCTGTTATTTCATTTTCTACCCCACAAATAATTTTTTTCCCTTTTCCTAGTACATTATATGGCTAAATAAATGCTACGAAAAACAACAACAACTCGACCCACAAAAATCAAGCCCTCATAGGACTATATAGATGGAAAAATAACAAAGTTATGGCTTTTGGAAGGTGGGGAGGAAAAAACGAAAATTAAAATCTGAAAAATGGCTGCGGCGGGAAGGGGTTGACAAAAGATTTTTCAGAATTGTTATTTTATGGGGAATACAAGTATTTACTAAAACAGACATGTCAGAAAAGGCAACGGGTCCTCTTTAAGAATCGTCTTTTATAGTGGCGTTATAATTCATGCTGCCAGTTTAAAAAGGGGCTATATGAAATTAGATTTAAGGTGCCCCTTTTTCCCCCCCAGACACAGTGCCACTTGTCTATAGGTTGTGTCTGGTATCACAGCGCATCCTCTTTCAAGAGGAGAATAGTCTGCAGTCCGCTGGTTTGTATTACACTGGGGTAAAATAAAATTGGAACTTTTGCAAACAGCACTGAGTTTTCTATAAATCCCACTATGCAAAAAAAGGCCACAATTGCGCGTTCTATAAAGAGAACAGCGCCACCCAGAGGGCACAGTTTAGAGAAACAGCGCCACCCAGAGGGCACAGCTTAAAGAGAACAGCGCCACCCAGAGGGCACAGCTTAAAGAGAAACAGCGCCACCCAGAGGGCACAGCTTAAAGAGAAACAGCGCCACCCAGAGGGCACAGCTTAAAGAGAACAGCGCCACCCAGAGGGCACAGTTTAAAGAGAACAGCGCCACCCAGAGGGCACAGCTTAAAGAGAACAGCGCCACCCAGAGGGCACAGTTTAAAGAGAACAGCGCCACCCAGAGGGCACAGCTTAAAGAGAACAGCGCCACCCAGAGGGCACAGCTTAAAGAGAACAGCGCCACCCAGAGGGCACAGTTTAGAGAACAGCGCCACCCAGAGGGCACAGCTTAAAGAGAACAGCGCCACCCAGAGGGCACAGTTTAAAGAGAACAGCGCCACCCAGAGGGCACAGCTTAAAGAGAAACAGCGCCACCCAGAGGGCACAGCTTAAAGAGAAACAGCGCCACCCAGAGGGCACAGCTTAAAGAGAAACAGCGCCACCCAGAGGGCACAGCTTAAAGAGAACAGCGCCACCCAGAGGGCACAGCTTAAAGAGAACAGCGCCACCCAGAGGGCACAGCTTAAAGAGAACAGCGCCACCCAGAGGGCACAGTTTAAAGAGAACAGCGCCACCCAGAGGGCACAGTTTAGAGAACAGCGCCACCCAGAGGGCACAGCTTAAAGAGAACAGCGCCACCCAGAGGGCACAGTTTAAAGAGAACAGCGCCACCCAGAGGGCACAGCTTAAAGAGAAACAGCGCCACCCAGAGGGCACAGCTTAAAGAGAAACAGCGCCACCCAGAGGGCACAGCTTAAAGAGAAACAGCGCCACCCAGAGGGCACAGCTTAAAGAGAACAGCGCCACCCAGAGGGCACAGCTTAAAGAGAACAGCGCCACCCAGAGGGCACAGCTTAAAGAGAACAGCGCCACCCAGAGGGCACAGTTTAAAGAGAACAGCGCCACCCAGAGGGCACAGCTTAAAGAGAACAGCGCCACCCAGAGGGCACAGCGCCACCCAGAGGGCACAGCTTAAAGAGAACAGCGCCACCCAGAGGGCACAGCGCCACCCAGAGGGCACAGCTTAGAGAACAGCGCCACCCAGAGGGCACAGTTTAGAGAACAGCGCCACCCAGAGGGCACAGCTTAAAGAGAACAGCGCAACCCAGAGGGCACAGCTTAAAGAGAACAGCACCACCCAGAGGGCACAGCTTAAAGAGAACAGCACCACCCAGAGGGCACAGCTTAAAGAGAACAGCACCACCCAGAGGGCACAGCTTAAAGAGAACAGCACCAACCAGAGGGCACAGCTTAAAGAGAACAGCGCCACCCAGAGGGCACAGCTTAAAGAGAACAGCACCAACCAGAGGGCACAGCTTAAAGAGAACAGCGCCACTCAGAGGGCACATTATGACATTAATATAAGCAAGAGAGATTACAAAGGGTAGGCTTCGCTGATAATCTAATGTGTATGAGGGTCTCCCGACGCCAGATGTCTGGATTGGACATGTTGGATTTTAAAATCCCCTATCCTTGTGTTGTAACGTATATTAATTCTCCCGACTGAAATAAACATGCATGCTTGGTCGAGCGTGCATATCTATAAGGAGGTCGGGGACATAGCCATCTTATGTGTATGGACGGCTTAAGAGACGCTGAATTGATTTTGTCAAACTGCTCAGAATTAACCCTTTCGCTGCTGCAACAATTTTCACACTTTTAAAATAAATTAAACCTAAATAATAAAAAAATAAAATAAAATCATGTTATACCCACAAACCTATATATATTCTAAAATATATTCTAAAATATATTCAGGCAAATTTTTCAGCACAAAGTAACATTGTGTATAAAGCCTGACCCAAGCAGAGCCGGAGACCCACAACACCCAACTAAAAATAATAGATCAAGATCTGCAGAGTTAATACATGACACTTATGTCTGTGTCTACATGCACAAACCTTCACGTATTCACCAGAACTCAAGAGACAATAAATCTTGTCGATCCAGATGCCGGTAAACATCTTAGTCAAGCAGTTAAAGGGGTTATGAGGGGACCAAAAAATATTATCAGTGTAGTCTCTGCAGTATGTGAGTCCCCTCCCTAATATACATTCCGGTCCCCCGTCGCGCTGATTCTGAGATTTTCATAGCGCTGCCGGGGGACGGGACGTCTAGTTGCACAGTCTTCTTTGATGACGTTACGATTCCTCGTCATGTGACCGGTCCTGTACCCTATGTACAAGAAGGAGCAGCAGTAGCACAGCGAGTACATAGAGTACAGCGGGGCCGGTCATATGACGAAGAGTCGTATCATCATCAAAGTAGAATGTGCAACTAGACGTCCGGTCCCCCGGAAGAGTTATAAAAATCTATGAAAATCTCATAATCGGTACGACACGGGACCGGAATGTATATCAGCGAGTGTACTCACATCCTGCAGGGATTGAACTGATAATACTTTTTGGTCACCACGTAACACCTTCAAATAAAATAAAATTAAAAAAACCAAAAAAGATAACAGTATTGCAGTTTTTGTAAAATGTTGGACCACAATGCGATTTTGCATAGAGCAGTTCTGGACAAACCGGACAACACAAAACCGCAGTCATTTAGATGCAGTTTTCGGATGACATACACAAACGACAGCATTTGGCTCTGTTCACATCTGCGTCAGGGCTCCGTTCCGACGTTCCGTCTGACACAAACTGCAACCAAAGGTTCCCGTTTCCATCACCATTGATTTCAATAGTGACTGATCCGGAGACAAACTGAAACCATTGGCACCGGATCCATCACCATTGAAGTCAATGGTGATGGAAACGGAAACCTTTGATTTCAGTTTGTGTCAGGGCTCCGTTCCGACGGAAAGCTCAGACGGAACGTCGGAACGGAGCACAGTCAGTCTCGCACTAGAATGGATAAAGAATGGACGTAAATATTTATGGTTACCCGTTAGAGCGATTTTACAGCGGCTAACAAATCTCTCAATAGTAGTAAAATCTGGTTGGTCCAAGGCGACAAAAACCTGCAGTCCTTTCTTACCAGGTGAGAGACCGGCGGATGCTTCCTGCTCAAGAGCTCTACCTCCTCCAGAACCTGGTTGAAGACAGACATCATCCTGCGCTCGTACTCACTGTCAGTCTGTAAAGATCCGCTGAAACCGCTTTCCTGGAAGCTTGAAATGACAGGAAAAAGATATTTAAACACAAATCAGGGGGGGGGGGGGGGATGGGGGATGCGGGCGGGTTGTTGCCAGTCATAATCGAAAACACGTTAGAGTAAGTTTGAGCTTAATTTATTTCAAGGGGCATGCCTCTTAATAAATGAGGGGCATCTCTGGCCACCGTGCACCAGCTTTTATTGATTTGCACTATCATTTATGCCAGTTTCTGGGGTAATTTATAGTAAATTTGTGGGGCAGCTTCTACTAAGCCCCATCAATTGTTTTGATAAACATGCTGTGATGTTGTAATTTATTTTGCACAAATTGCGACGTTTGTGACTTTTCTACGCCAGAAAACTGGATGATGGAGACTCCCCCTTTTATTTATCAAAGAGGGCAACCGGAAAGAGCCGCCTTCACTCTGCGGGATCCCAAGTATATACTGGAGTTAAAGGGGTATTCCAAATTCAGCGAACACAAGTTATTTATTCTATGATGAAAAGTTGCACAGTTTTCCAATATTATATCGTTTCTAGATCTCTGCTTGTTGTCGTTCAGTAGGAACATTCATGGTTTACTTCGTGGATAAAAATCTCTCCTGATCATGTAATGGACACACAGTGCACGGCTCGTTACAGTATGCGTATCAGAGATGCGTCTTGTAACGAGCCGTGCACCTGTGTGTCCATCACATGATCATGGACAGAAGGATATCCCATGGGAGTAAACAGTGAAAGTTTCTATTGAATGACAGCAAGCAGAGATCTGGAAAACTTTGAGGAATTCATACAGTAAGCATAGTTTCGTAAGACAAAAAGGTATTTGCTGAAACAGGAATAGCCCTTTAAAGGATGGCCCGATTGATTTCAATGGGATGCAGTGCTACGCTTCTTAAAGTGGTATTCCAACCTTAGACATTTAAGGCATATTAAACGTCTGATAGATGTGGAACCCATACCTATCTCTAATCAGGGGTCACCCTACCCCCGCCCCACATGGTGAGATGGCTGCCACATCCAGAAAGAATCAATGGAGAAGTGGCCACTCTCTCTATTGACTCCTATCAAAGTTACCGCCAAAAAAGCAGAGTAACCTGGAGATAGGTGACGGTCCCAGAGATGGAACCCGCATCTACCAGACATTTCTGGCATATCCTGGGGATGTTCTATAATTGTCTTACCCCCTAAAGTGCTGAGCTTGCAATCACCTAGTCATCAGGGGAATTATCAATAGGGGAGGATGACCAATGGGGACAAGCCGTTTAAACCCAATCTAAAAGTAAGAAGAATAATTGCTGGTTAAAAAGTGGCTTTATTTTTCTTACCTGCACGACTCTGGATCCAAGATAAGGGCTTCAACGCTGTGAGAGATTAAAAGGCAGCTCTGCTGTTGTCTGGTAGAGGCTTAGAGTTAAGGCAAGTACCTGGAGACGAGCAGAGACAATCCATATGGACACAAGGAAAATGGAATATATTATTGGTGACCGGGAGTTTTGTCTCGCTGCAGGCTGGCAGGACATACCCGTCCAGATTACGCCCAACGGGAGGTCTTGCCAAGGAGGGGTTTTCGGGTAGGAATGACAAGGACGTCTTCTTACCACACAGATATTACATAAAGATGGATACATTTCTAGGTTTCTGAGTGTTGCAGAATCAGCATCGAAAGACGATTGATAGAGATCTCCATAGCGCATGGCGAGATTCTTGAACTCTTCCATAGATTGGTTCATCTGTAAAAAAGAAGATCTGTCACCTACAGACATATCAAGCACTGCAGTCCATGAAATCCCATAACGCAGGATGAGGAATAAAACCCTTATATAGGAAATTAAAAAGGAACACACCAAGTAAAACAGATTTACGGTTATGCCAAGTGCAGGACCTAAGCGGGCAGTGCATGACACAGACATTGAAAGGGCACATAAAAGAGAATCCCTGTAACAGTCACCGGCCCCTCAGGTCCTGCACTGGGCAAAAAACAAATAAAATAATTTAAAAAAAGGTTTGTTTTCTTAGGACTCCACCCACAAAATTCAAATAAGCTCAAATCACCTGGGTGGAGATGCGACCGCAGCGCTGGAGGTCATTGCCGGAGGTCATGGCGATAGTGGCAGCGATGGCTGGAGGAGGGCTGGTCTTCAGGCTGTTACAGGTGCAGATGAGTTGAGAGAAAGCTTGAAGCAGATCAATCCTCAGCTTCACAAACTCACACTGGAAGCTCAGCGGATTCATGGGTGTGCTGGCCGCCTATAGGGAAGTGTGAAAATGCATCACAGAACATAGCTTAAAGGGGTATTCCGATCATAGGATTTCTAAGGCATATCCTGTGGATAGGTAATGGTGCCATTTCTGGGACCCGCACCTATATCCAGTACGGAGGTGGGGCCCACAACCCCCATATTGCCTGATGTGGTGGTCGCTGTATCCAGGCGGAGAATAAATGGAGAGGTGGTAGAACATCTAATCTGTGGATATGCCTCAAGGTCTAGGATGGGAGTAACCCATTAACACCTTAGTGACCAGCCTATTTTAATCCTGACCGAGGTATTTTTTATGTTTTTCAATCGTCGCATTCAAAGAGCTCTAACTTTTTTATTTCTGCGTCGACATAGCTGTATAAGGAATTGTTTTTTGCGGGACAAGTTGTATTTTTAATAGCACCATTTTGGGGTACATATAAATTATTAACTTTTATTAACTTTTTTTGGCGGTAATATAAAAAAAAAAAAAAAAACAGCAATTACGCCACACTTTTTTTTTGCATCCTTAATTCACGCCGTTTACCGTGTGGTCTAAATAACACAATACCTTTATTCAGCGGGTCGTTACGATTGCGAGGATACCAAATTTATACAGTTTCCTTGTGTTTTAGTACTTTTACACAGTAAAACCACAGTTGTTTCAGAATTATTTGTTTTTGTGTCTCCATATTTGAAGAGCCATCATTTTTTAATTTTTCTGCCGATGCAGCTGTACGAGGGTTTTTTTTTTGCGGGAAGACTTGTAGTTTTTAAATTGGTACCATTTTGGATTACGTGTCAAAGATATTTTAATATCTTTATAAAATGTGAACCTGAAATTGCTCAACATGATGGACAGTTGTAACTCTGAAACAGCCTACATGGGGGATGAGTATTCTATTCTAAGACTTCTGCTATATGACCTAATGACCTTGTATTCAGCTGACATGACAAAACCTAATGACGCTTGCATTCTATTTTGCTAAGTATATATACTAAGATAAGCTTGGAATTCCGTATTTTACCATATGTGGTATGTATATGTGTAAGTATGAGGGTAACGCCTACCTATTTCATTATAAATAAAGATGCATGGCAGGGACTGTTTTGAGCACCGACGCTGCGTGTCATGATCTCCCTCCGGCCGGCCTCTCAAATCCACCAGTGAGAGAGCGTTAATTAATTTGGAACTCATAGACAAATGCATATAATGTCCAATGTTAAATGGACAAAGTAAATTCTGCAGCGACACATGCGACCTTATGACCACTATTGATCACATTTTGCAGGACAAACAGAAAACCGCAATTCTGTCATTGTTTTTTATTTTATTTTTTACGGTGTTCGTCGTGCGGGTTAAATAACATTATAGCTTTATAGTTGGGGTCAATACGGACGCGGCGATACCACATATGTGTAACTTTTTTTTTTCATAATAAAGCATTTTGTAAGGGGAAAAAGTGTGTTTTTATTTTTTTTTGGGGGGGGTTTTATTTATTTAACTTTATTAAACTTTTTTTTTTAGTTGCTTTTTTAATACACTGCAATTCTTCTGTATTGCAGTGTATTACTGCCCGTCCGTGTGCCTCTGGCATGGCCTAGCAGGCATTAACTAGAGGCAGACCTGGGGGCCTTTCTAAGAACCTCCCTATTGTAAGTAGATTCAGCAGTAATGCATATTTATTTACATTTAGCGGCTTAGGTGGCCTTCGTTTTCGCAGAGCGCTCTCGCCATTTACTTGTGTGCTGTATGGCCTTTCAGAAATATACTGACCGTAAGTGAAGCGATTCCTTTGTGGTAGGATTTGAGGGAATCTGCAATGGCTGTGAGGGCCAGGCCAATGTCGTCTTCCTGCAGCTGAGTCAGGCCTTGCTCAGCAAGAGAGAACTCCTTTAGACTGTTCAGCCAAAAGTAAAAATGTTCTGAAGCCACCTGTGTAAGAAGACTCTGGTACAGCTCCCGAGCCATGTCATGGTTTCCCTAAGATACGGAGATAGAAAACAAAACTTTTATTATTTTTTTTAACCTAGAACTTGTTCAATTTTTATAAGCCAACACCCCCTTCCCAACACACCTTTATCTATGCTTCATTAGGAGAGAAGGGAAACCAGTTACATACGTATTACATATAAATGTCTGACTGTGTGAGCGTACAGTCACCACAATATACAGTTATCAATATCCATCGATGCATTGAAACTTTGATACGGTTTCGATACTGTGCACCCCCAAACGGTTCGATACCGTTATTTCATGCAGTGGTGGATACAGACAGCGGACGGGCCCCTGTGCAAGTTCAGTATATGGGCCCCTTGCTATTTAAAGAGGCTCTGTCTCCAGATTATAAGTGCTCTATCTCCTACATAATGTGACCGGCTCTGGAATGTAGATAACAATAGTGGTTTTTCTTTTGATCATTTTTGACAAAGTTATGAACAATTTTAGATTTATGCGAATCACTTTCTTAATAGACAACTGGGCGTGTTTTTACTTTTGACCAACTGGGCGTTGTACAGAGGAGTGTATGAGGCTGACCAATCAGTGACCAATCAGTGACCAATCAGTGACCTACACTTCTCATTGTTCCAGCCCAGCTTCTCTCACTGCACAATCACACTGTAACAATGGGCTGGAACAATGAGAAGTGTAGGTCACTGATTGGTCACTGATTGGTCAGCGTCATACACTCCTCCGTACAACGCCCAGTTGGTCAAAAGTAAAAACACGCCCAGTTGTCTATTAAGAAAGTAATTCGCATAAATCTAAAATTGTTCATAACTTGCTCAAAAATTATCATTTTTCAAAATAAAAACCACTGCTGTTATCTACATTACAGCGCCGATCAGATTATGTAGGAGACAGGGCACTTATAATCTGGTGACAGAGCCTCTTTAATATCTCTTCATAAATCACCCCCTTATGTCTCTCTTACAATCTATGAGTAATTGTTAGCTATAAAATTCATTAGCTCAGGCATTTACATGCAATCTGACAGACAAAGGCTTATTTAAGGTTGGTTGGCCCCCTTACCTACTGGGCCCCCGTGCAGCTGCACAGCTTGCACCAATGCTATGTCCACCCCGGATTTCACATTTTCGATACTAAGCTGTGCGGCCGCACAGCTCAGTATAGGAACACATAAATGTTGTTAGAGCGGGGCTGCGACTCTGCAATACAGTCATTGCCCCGCTCCGGAGTCCTGACAAGTGTGCACGCACGGTCAGCATGATTTGAGACCAGCGCTGCATGAACGATTGCCGTCACTGATGACAGAACATGGAGGGCGCACTACAAAACACCCCCATGTTCTGTGTTCAGTGGCTGCGCCGCCGCTCATTAGTGCAGCTGCGGGCCGTATCACATGCTGACCGCGCGCGCACTTTTTGTCAGCAGTGGGGTATTACACAGCTGCAGCCCTGCGATCAAAGCTGACTGCAGCATTCAAGGGGTAAACGAGAAGGGGGATGCCCTTCGGATCGCATCACAGGGAGCCCTTGTGACACGATCGAGGGACATACCATATATGGGCAGACAGCCCAGGGTCCATTGAAGGACCCCAGTGCCGTCTGACCATATTTCCTTTTAGGGCATACTGAGGTATGTCCTAACAACTGCCTGTGTACTATCTGCATATAGATAAATGCCAGTACAGTTTAAAAAAAAAAAAAAATAATGTTAAATAAAAAAACACAACACATTTTTTTTACAATAAACATTAAAATAAGGCCTAATACATAATATATACACATATTCGTCGCAACCGTAATAAACACATTTATGTTTACACTGTTAGAAAATATAAAACTGCTTTCTTTCACTTATTAATTTGAGGCACGAGGTGTTATGAATTTTGAACCTCCATGTGCCTCACATTAATAGTAATTAACC
This sequence comes from Rhinoderma darwinii, assembly GCF_050947455.1. Taxonomy (NCBI): domain Eukaryota; kingdom Metazoa; phylum Chordata; class Amphibia; order Anura; family Rhinodermatidae; genus Rhinoderma; species Rhinoderma darwinii. Next base: position 388,403,289 of record NC_134690.1, read on the forward strand.
CCATCACATTAACCCAATGTTGTCCATTATGATTGAGGAACATGATTGGGGTTAATTACTCTTAATTTGAGGCACATGGAGGTTCAAAATGCTTCACATCAGAAAATGGAAGAACTTTTTTTATTTGTTATTATTATTGTTGGCAAAGTATTGTTTTGTATCGAGTATATTTAGTAATACTAAACGAAGTATCGGTATCAAAGTACAAATTCTGGTATCGCGACAACTCTACCATCTATACAGGATGATTCTAAACCCAGATGATCATTGATCTTACCATACGAGAGGCTTGTCTGGCTATTCTATATGCAGTCCATCCATTAGAGACGTTCTCCAGTTGTTGTTTTATTACAGTCTTCACTTCGGATGACAGTGCTTTTTGGCTCGCCACAAAAATAACAGTAGCAAGAGCAACCTATGAGAGAAAAAAAAAGGGAGGAAAAAGCCACCACACACAATACTAAGGGCCTGTTCACATCAGCATGGTCTGTCCTTTGAGGGGTTCCGTCGGAGCAACTCCTCAACGGAAAGGCAAACGGAAACCATAGCTTCCGTTTGCATCACCATTGTTTTCAATGGTAACAGATGCTTTATTCCGTTTTTCAGTCGTGAAAGAGTTTAGTTTTTTTGACGGAATCAATAGCGCAGCTGACTGCGTTTGCGTTTCCGTTGAGGGGTTCCACCGACGGAAAGCTCAGACGGAACCCCTCAACGGAAAGACAAAGCGGATGTGAAAAGGCCCTTAGACAAGGAGTGTATTTATTTAATAAAAAATAAAACTTTTGTCAAATCAGCTAAACACTGGAGCGAGGGTGACGCAACTCTAACCCTGCCGTTCTCATCTGATCACTACATGTCCGGCTCCTGAACTCCTGACATTCATCTGATCTCGTTGGGGGAAGCTACGATGCCACATAAATGTAGAAGGGTGTCAAAAGTGGTTATGTGGGGACCAAAAATTGTTAGCAGTGTAGTCACCGGAAGTCTAGTTGCACAGTCTTATTTCATGACGATACGACTCTTCACCACGTGACCGACCCCGCTCTGCTACTGCTTGTGCATAGAGTACAGCGGGGGTCAGTCACATGACGAAGACTCGTATCGTCATCAAAGAAGACTGTGCAACTAGACTTCCGGTCCCCCGGCAGCGCTATAAAAATCTATGAAAATCTCAGAATCCGCGCTGACGTAATAGTTTTTGGTTCCCCCATAACGCCTATAAGAGATACACAGTGATGCAGAGTCCCCCAGAGAAGCAGACGCACTTTCCTCTGGTTCTCTACTCAGCATAGAGATGTACTCGAATGTAGGACTAATAGGACATCTAGAAAGGGGTTGTCCTATTAGAACGACAACTTCCATCGAAGCCTGTGCCTCAACAGCTGTACTTTATCTTCTATACTTTATGTTACTTACCAGCAGCTCCTGTTGTTTGTCTGTGGTCGATCTCCCAATGACTTTGTACAGTTCCACCAGGTCCCCTAACATCCCATCTCCGAGCACCGGCAGCTGCATGGCCACAGAGGCCAGACAATGACACAGATATATCCTGGCAGCGTCCTGTGCGCTGTGCAGCTGAGTGAGGAGAGATTCCACTACAGACTGGCTTAGATACGGGCGGCACTTTGCCAGCTTTACCATGCAGGACAGAGCCGTCTAAGGAAACAACCAATATATTAATGTGATATGGACTATACAGATTATATACATATACTTCCACACTATGCTGCCAATACACAGCAATGAACGACTTTCGATGGCCATATTATCGCACCTTTAAAGTTTGCTGCGCACCGGCGCTGCTGTCCTGACTGCTCAGGACAAGAAGGGACTCAAGGCCGAATACGGCGTCCTTCTCCAGAGCCAAATGATCTGAAAGAGAAATAGTCCATGAAGCATTGTGGTTTACAGAAGTATTTGTGACTGTAAATTTGTCACATTTATAATCCATTTCCATAAATCAATAAAAGCAAATACCAAATGATTTGTTCAGTTTTCTGGGTCTAAGTGATATCAAGGATAAATGGACGACTACATTAGTGGCTGACAATGCAATATACAATTCTTATTTTACAGAGTGCTTTAAGATTAATATTCCTTTTACAATAGGCACCTTGAAAAATACTCAGTCGGCAGCCATAGGCTCTTTTTTTTTTTTAACCCCTTAATGGTTAAGCCTGAAAAGGCCTTAAAGGCAATGTAAACCTGTGAATGGCATTATTTTTTATTTATTTTTTTAAACAAAAAGGTCAGTCAGTGTGATTGGTGCAACTTTATAAATTGTTTGTATTAAAAATTATTTCTACTTTTTTGAGATACAGTTGCTTTGTATCCTGTATACAAAGCAGCTGTATCTTTCGCTATGACCTGAATCCTTCAGTCCTGCAACCTGACTGATTCAGTGTCAGCGGGTCCTGTGTGACTCTGACACGCAGGATCCACCTGTAACCTATCAAATCTAAGTTATGAACTTAGAGGCGATAGATTATAGGAGAGTCCTGCGTGTCAGGATCCGCTGTCACTGAACTCGTCAGTCCCCGCTGTCACTGAACCTGTCAGTCCCGCGGACCTGGCGGGAGCAGGATTTAGCGAACGATACAGTTGCCATGTATACAGCTTACAGAGCAGCTGTATCTCAAAAAGTTAAAATCATTTTTAATAAAAACTATTTATAAAGTTGCACCAATCACACGGATTGACCGTTTTATTTTATTTTTAAAAATGCCATTCAAAGGTTTACTAAGACTTTTAATGACAGCTGAATTTTTGCCTCTTTGGTTTCAGCAGTCGTAACTTTTTTATTTTTTCATTGATGTGAATATTTAAGGCCTTGTTTTATACGGGAGAAATTGTATTTCTTTCCTGTGCAGTTTGGGGGGGAAACAAATAAATGACCGTGTAATTTATGTCATTTAATTTTGAGGGGGTCAATATTTAAAAAAGGGATTTTCGTTATTGTTTTTTTGCCTCATTTTTTATACAGTTTATGCATTACGCTGAATAAGCTGTTAAATGAATTCTTCGGGTTATTACGATAGTATAGATATCCAATATGTGTAGGTTTTTTATTTTTATGTATTGTATGGGTGATAAAATATGTTTTATGCAAAATAATGACTTTTCTTGGGGACATTATTATTATTTGTGACTTTTTTTGATCTCATGAAGAGATAACAGGTTAACAACTTTTTTATACTTATATTGTATTAATATATTCCTGTATGGTAATACGTAACACGGTCACTATGACACAGGCTGCTGTTAGGGGAATACATAGTGTGTCCTAACAGCCGGCTTACTGAGCAGACCGACCGTATTCAGGAGGCAGCTCGAAGTACAGGAGCGATCATAAGCCTCCTCTACACCGACGCCAAATGATGCCGTCAAAAGTCAGTGGGCAGTCAGGAAGGGGTTAAGAAATAGTTCTCGCAAAAACGTCCTAAAACTGCTTCTACAGGAAACCATCATTGCCGAAGCACCGCCTGTAAACCACAGCCACGTTTATTGCAAGTGTTTTTTTCCTGTTGAAGTCTATGGTAGAAAAAAAAAAAAGAAACTTCCCAAAATCACTGGCGACAAGGCTGAAAAAAAGCAGGTCCTAAAAATACATTTTTTAAAAACAACAAATTTTTGTGCAAATTTCATTCAGTAAAATCTTGCTCTCAACTATAGCAGTGGTAGTGAACCACGTGTGGCACGGCTACATGTAGTAGGAACACTGGCCATACGCACCGGCCTAACCGCCACTTCTCCAAACTCCACCACAAACATTCATGTTTATTTCTATGTAGAGAGGGGAATAAGCCCTCGCTGCCACACACCTCATCTTCTCCAGACATCCTACATTCCTGGTCCCCTATTACCTGGCATCTGCCATCCGTGGAAAGGCCCCCATAAACATCCACGTGTTTGGACTCCCGATATTTCTGGGTTAGTAAATACTTGTATTCACTATAAAAACAACAACGCCGGAGCATCTTTTCCTAGTACTCACGCATTGTGTCCATTCCTCTGTTATGCCTACTGGAAAAGTAGGCGTTACCTTGTCAATAGGGTGTGTCAGCATGATTGGACAGTGTCAAGAGTGTGTAGGGAACATCCTACTTACAAGAGGAAAGGCAACGCACAGTTATCAGTTTATTCATACATTTCCAGGGTGGACAACAGAGGAATGGCCCAAAAGAGTTCCAAGAACTGGTGTGAGAACGGTGCACAATTACTCTGACAATCACAAATACAAATGTAATGATATTTAACCCCTTAATGACCAGCCTATTTTGGACCTTAATGACCAGGCTATTTTTTACATTTTTCAATCGTCGCATTCCAAGAGCTATAACTTTTTTATTTTTGCGTCGACATAGCTGTATAAGGTCTTGTTTTTTCCGGGCCAAGTTGTATTTTTTAATAGCACCATTTTTAGGTACTTATTTAGGTATTTATTGATTAACTTTTATTAACTTTTTTTTTGGGGGGGAATAGAAAAAATTCTGAAATTTTGCCACTCTTTTTTGCGTCCTAAATCTGCGCCGTTTACCGTGTGGTAAAAAAACCACAATAACTTTATTCAGCGGGTTGTTACGATTGCAACGATACCAAATTTGTATAGTTTTTGTATGTTTTGCTACTTTTACACAGTAAAAACGCTTTTTTTTCAAAATTATTTGTTTTTGTGTCTCCATATTTGAAGAGCCGTAACGTTTTTATTTTTTCGCCGATGCGGTTGTATGAGGGCTTTTTTTTGCGGGACGACTTGTAGTTTTTATTGGTACCATTTTGGAGTAGATGCGACTTTTTGATCACTTTTTATCACATTTTTTTAAAGTCAGTATTCACAGAAAACAGCAATTTTTCCATAGTTTTTTATTAATTTTTTTACGGCGTTCACCGTGCGGGTTAAATAATGTAATAGATTTATAGTCGGGGTCGTTACGGACGCGGTGATACCAAATATGTGTAACTTTTTAACTTTATTTTGTTTTTTTAATAGTAAAGCAGTTTGTAAGGGGAAAAGCTAGGTTTTTAAATTTTTTTCACATTTTTTTTTAAATTAACTTTATTAAACTTTTTTTTCACTTTTTTACTAGTCCCATTAGGGGACTATAATATGCGATTCTGCGATCGCATTTATAATACACTGCAATACTTTTGTATTGCAGTGTATTACTGCCTGTACATTTAACACGGACAGGCATCTGCTAGGTCATGCCTGTGGCATGATCTAGCAGGCATTCACTCCAGGCAGACCTGGGGGCCTTTATTAGACCCCCGGCTGCCATTAGAGACACAGACACTCGGCGATCGTATCGCCGGGTGTCGGTGGGGGAGAGAGGGAGCTCCCTCCCTCTCTCCAAAACCACTCAGATGCGGTGCTCGCTATTGAGCGCCGGATCTGAGGGGTTAAACGTGTGAGATCGATACTAATATCGATCTCACACGGCAGAGCAGGGACGCCACCAGCCCTCAGCTACCTCTGGCAGCCGAGAGCAGGGAGATTTGACATCTCCCTGCTCTGTAAACTTATTCCGATGCCGCGACGTAAAAAGTCTATGGCATCGGAACAAGGCCCGTTAGTGACCGACGTAGAAACACGATGGGCCGGTCACTAACGGGTTAAAGGTTATTCATTGTAAAATGAAAAGCTAAACAATTCTCGAATATACTTTCTGTATCCATTCCTCACAGTTTAAGATCTCTGCTTGCAGTCATTCTGAAACATAATTGATCACAGCTGTATTGGCAATATAAGCTTCTTGAGCTGACCATACTCTAGAAATGTTGGAGGTTCAAAAAGACCCATTTGGGGAGCGTTTTCTGCCGACCGCTTTTCGCTACACAAACGAGCGTGTTAGATGTGGACTGAATACAGATATCTGTGCAAAAGTTGATCTGCCGTGTTGGATTTTTTCGGTCGTAGTCGGCTGTCGTTTTGTAAAGTTGTTCTTGCCAAGTGACAGATCTGCATCCCATCAATAGGAGCTCAGACTAGTCCACAGATCAAAGCAGAGATCGATCGTCAAGTTGTCGTTTTAACTTTGGCCGTTGTCGTCCGACCGAGAACGACAAGTTGTACAGAAAACGGCGACTGGAATCACTAATGTATGCCCAGCTTTAGTCTTTTCTTGAACACTTGCATTAGAGTTGAAGTGTTGTTCCATTCCCAACACATAGTATTGCATTGTATGTATAGGAAATGTGCAGAAAATTTCAGCAATAGATTTTAGACTGGTCCACCAGATTCAACATGGAAGCAACTTGGAAAAACCACTCAATATTTCTTTATGGAATGATCTGTGGCTACCATTAACAAAAAGATTAAACTACACAAATCTCCAGCAACAGGAAAACTGGAAATTTCAGATGTGGATTAACATCATAACTCACCTATATCCTGACAAGAAGCCACAATATTGGTGAGGACTGTCACACCGTGAGCGGCAATGCCGCGGTTACTGTGATAACTGCACTCCTGTGCCAGCTTAATCAGATCAGTATACCGAGCGGAACCCGATATGGCCCCTAATAAATAAAACAGAAAAAAAATTTGGTTATAGCGAGTTCTACGGTTTACCTAAATGACTAAGGCTCTGTTCACATGTTTTATGATTACATTTAGCGCGCACGTCGGGAAAGATCATTGTCAGACGGAGCCCAAGATTGCCCTTTCGGCCTCCATCTGGCCCAAAAAAAAAAAAAGTATGGAATAGCGTAGTGGACTATGCGGTTATATCCCGCGGAGTCCAGTAAAAAAAAAGTATACATTTAACGTATACATTTTTTTTTAACATGGTGGGCTACAAGTGATGAATGCCACGGTTTGGCATCTTTTATAGGCACCTGTTAAACGGATCCGTCATGAGCTTTTCAATTGATTTTCAGGACGGTATCTGTTACACGCACGCCATTTTGGGCTTTGGGTGATGAATGCGTTAAACGGATACCTGTGGCATCCGTCACCCAAAGGCTATAATGGTATCCACTGAAAGAATACGTAATGAAAGTTTATGCTGTATCGGTTAAACGTATATCATAATGGTCTATGGGTGACGTATGCTACGGTTAGGCATCAAAGCCTACGCTTAATGTATACGTCGGAAGCTTTTCCCCAGCGTATACGTCAAAACGTAGGCTTAAAAAAAAGTGATGTGAACGTAGCCTAAAGTGCAAATGACTAAGGGTCCTTTTACACTGACTTGTATGGGCCATGAAAAAGGGCACCGATCAACGAGACTGGTTGATCGGCGCTCGTTTTCTCCTTTCACAAGCAGCTATGATCAGTAATGTATGGGGATGAGTTACTACAATTGTTCGTCCCCATACATTTCTATCATGCTGGCAGCACATCTCCCTGTTTACACAAGGAGATGTGCTGCCGACTAGCAACCATTTTATTGCTCGTTCATCGGCTGATCGTTGCCCAGTACAATGATCAGGAAGGAGCGTTCATAGGAACGTTCGTTTGCCCGATCATTGGCCCGTGTGATGACAATTCCAATAATAAAGGATTATCATTTTGGTCTGATGTGGGAAGACACTGGTGTAAACTGGGCCATCTTAATTGCATCATAACATTGCGCCATTAGGGAGTTTGTACCTGGGTGTGAATTGAAGTACTGCTTGATAGAGATGCTGCCGGAGAGAGTAGAGAGTACAGAGACCATTCCCAGTTTTAGGCTGTCGTATGGTGTTTGAAGAGCACATTCGCATAAAGTCTAAGAGAAAAGAAATCAGTTATCACAGAGGTCAGATTTACTACAATATTCATTACCTTTCAATAATGTAATCTGTCTAAATAGCTATTGTTCTGACCACCCCCTCTGCTTTACACTGCATCTCATGCTTGTTTAGCTTAGCTGCTGTGTATGAGCACAAGCTCTCCATAGGTTTATTTGAAGTCAGAGGTCACACGAAATATTTTTTTTAGAGTAAAAAAATACTCATCTTAAGCATTTTAACGAGTATTTGTTGCCAAGGAGGAGTATACAGAGAAGTCTTGCTATAACGTACAATGCTCCCATGCCTGAATAGGAAGTTTTGGACATTATATGCGTATTTATCATGATGCACAGAAATATATCAAACATTTATCATATTCTACAGCGATGTCATGGGATGCAGTAGCCCTTTAACTATAGCTTGTCTTCCTTAATTGGAAGGTACTGAAGCCTCTTATACACAGATGAATTTGCTCCCAATTAAACCAATGTTCCATTTTTTTCTCCATGATTGAGGCACCGATTCTTAAAGGGACATAAACGCGGGTAATTATTTTCCCTGTGGAAATTGATCCAAATATTGTTTATGTGCATTGTATGCAGGTGTATTCATCAACGCAGCACGGACAAAAACATGAGGCAAGATCACTTACGCTTTTTATTGAAGGTTTTTAATGTGGTCTTGATGCGTTTCACGTATAATAACTGTTCGGCCAAAAACGGCTATAATTCATGCAGTTTGTGAAGGCAAGTTACGCCCCTTCTATACTGTGTTTGCAGTGTAAGTGCAACGTAAGCGCCGAGAGTACGAAACAAATCCATTCAACATATTTATAGACCCACATTCACCCGGAGGCCAAAAGTGTGTCCTTTAGGCCTGTAATGTGTATAGTGAGAACTAGCAAAATAGGTCTAGAAGTCTGAATGACCCCGGGAGAGTAGTCTGGCATTTTAGAAGAGGGCGGACAGAAATTGTGTTTTTTCATAGCAGAGCTAGCAACAGCCTCCGCATGTGCTGGGACCCCCGTACTGCAATAAACATCACCAGCACAGTCCCTCATTGGCTGACTGGGCCGGTGACATCTATTGCTTTTGCCCAACGGTCCTGAAAGTGTGCTGCTACAGGCTTCAATGACACCTGTACAGGCGTTAGTGTGACCTCTATGCTTTATTTATGAATAAGTTATGTTAAAGCACCAGACCTGTATATTGTCCCTGTTCCATGTGTGGGGAGTTTTATTGGCCAAAAACTTCAGATCCTGAATAGCAAGTCTCTTCACGGCTTTCCTAGGGTCATTCTTCAGGTACTGCAGCAATAGTTGAATCTGAGGGAAGAAAAAGCAAGGTCAATCCTAAATGTTCTCAACATTAAAGGAGACCTCGAAAAAAAAGAAAAAAATTATCCCATGTAAATAAATAAATATATATATATATATATATATATATATATCTCTTCCTTCTAAACCGGTATATGATTGCTTGAAATTTCTGTCTCAAAGCAGAAGTCCTCACTACTGAGAGATTCTGATGACAACATTTCCCCTTCTGATTTCTCTTAAGCACAGTAATGGAAAATTTGTGGGAATTCCAATAACTAGTCACACATAAACATAAAAAACTGCTGCTATAGAAGTCAATTAGGATATAGATATGGATGTGGATTGTGATTTAAAACCACACAGTCTCCTTTACAACACATTGACAGAAATCAGATGGGAAAAGGTCATCAGCGTCTCTCAGTAGTGCAGCCTCAGGCTTTGAGCAATCATATCTATCTATCTATCTATCTATCTATATATCTATCATGTACCTGCTTGGGAATGTCCACTAAGGAAGATGCAGCGAGCAGGGTGAAGGTGTGCAATGTGACGATCACCATCTTTGTAGAGGGGTAGGAGGTGACAAGTTGCTGCAGAAGTTGGCGACTATTAGAGGCCAAAATGGCATCATGGTGCATGTGCTGAAGAATGGGAATCAGTTTAAGCTTTAAATCAACTGGGGTGGCCAAGCCTGAAATGAAGAGGAGAAACAGCATAAAATATGTAAAAAGCCACAAGTATATTATATGTGAAAACTGGACATAAGGGAATACATGTCACTTCATCTACAATTCAATTTCCATTCCACTAGACTTTTTGATTTAGATTTATGCACTAAACAACAAAGTGATAAAATATAATCAAAAGAAAACACATTCTCACCTTGGATCATTTCCCCAATTTTATTACATATTCCGGCTGCAAAATCTCTAAAGGGAAAAAGTAAATCATGAAACAATGTAAGGCAGTGTAGTGGACATAGAAGAGGTGGCCCTACAGGGGCAGATTCTAAACACAGACGGAGTGGAAACATTTAGGCCCCATGCACACGACCGTGCCCGCGATCACGGCCCACTATTGCGGGCACGGCCGGCCGCCGACTGCCACCCGCATTTTCGGGCCGTGCTCCCATACAAAGTACGGGAACACGGCCCGCAAAATGCAAAAGAACGGACATGTTCCATAATTTTCGGAACATTTCTACGGCACGGACACCCTTCCGTAGTGCTACGGAAAGGTGTCCGCGTTCAATGAAAGTGAGTGAAACTGAGGTTTTTTACGGTCATGTGCATGGGGCCTTACCGGTCCTTAGAAACAATTGGGGAAATTTACTAAGCAAATCGTGTCAGTATATTATCTTAAGTTGAACCATAAAAGCACATTTATTTTGCGTTTTAGCCACTTTTTATGCCTACCAGGACGTTCTTGAGAAATGTCAAGCGAAACGCGTATTCCTTGTTAGGTGACATTAGCCAAACAGCACAATATATTTTGTGCCATTTGAATTAATAGTACAACTTAACATATTATGGTGACAGATCCGCCTATAAAGACATTATGTTGGGGTACATGTAATGCAGCCATGAGTTGGCGTGAGAAAGAGAAACGTATCCCACATGTTTAGCAAGTTGTGATGAATATATTCTGTCACGTGCCGTCATTTTGATAAATTTAGGGCAACTTGCACCATTTTTTGCTGACTCCTATATTCCTGCTGGTTTAGGAAAGACAGTGACCAGATCCTTCTATTTGCTATGACAGATTCATCCTTATTTGAGGATTGTATCGAAAACATTAGATATATATAAAAAATAGATATGTTCCGTCACTCACAGCAACAAAATATTTAAGTGTTTATAATATCGCTTGATCTTAACCCCGAAGTAACTGATGTGATCAGGGTGGTTGTCAATTCCCTTTTCACACAGCAGAGAACGGGGGAGAAGAGTCGTAGCCTCTAATGTTGCCTTTATGTATATTACAACCATGAGTAAGTATACACTGTTTAGTCTTCTGGGGTTTATTCTCGCTCTAGTTTTACGAGAAAGGAGTGTCAAATACCAATTACGTACTTTGACTGTGCAGAAAAATGAGATGCAGCAAATATAGCGGCTTCCACCTCCACATTGTCATGAGAATCCAGGCTTTGCCGTATACTGTGGTGGGCGTTCTTCTGATCGGGAATTATGGATGCCATGCTGCCCAGCATCCTGAAACAGACAAAACAACCTATGATCTTGTAATCCAACAACTCAAAGACAGACGGGACGATCCTCCATAACAAAGCATTCCTCTCACATATATTGTCCTGGCTGGATTTAGCTCAATACAGCAGTGTCTACGATGTGTAATACACCCCCGGGCGGTGAGGGTCGGCCCTTTGCAGTAGATACATCAGGTAAACAAACTTTAGTGCAGTGGTCTAAAACCTGCGACTGTCGCAAAACTACAACTCCCAGTATGCTCCGACAGCCTCAGACTGTCAGGGCACGTTGGGATTTGACGCTTCGCAAAAACAGCTGGCGAACCCCAGGTTGCAGACCACGGCTCTAGTTTGTCTGGTTGTTCTTGGTTATTACAGCACTCCTTACAAATTGAATGCTACATGTGGATGATTATTATTACTTTTCTATCCTGCTCCGTACATTGTTTATGTCATGGTTTCTAGGCAAGGACATACATTCAGTGCATCAAGTCTTGAAGGACATATAGAAGACACTACAATTGCTGACCACTTACCGGAGAGTAATGGCACGCGCTACGGGGTCATTACTGTGTATAACAGAGAAGACCCTCTTCACAAACTCATCCACATTCAGGATCTTCTCTAGGTGCTTCTCGCTCTGTTGGGTGACTTTCAGCACGCACAGTCGGAGAAAGTTATTACTGAAAGAAAAAAAATGTCTTCTTAGGATATACAGTAAGTCGACGTAGAAAATTATGTGAGCTAGACAGCCAAGCTTCTAGGAAAATTACAACTAGTATTTATCAAACTTTATTACGGTTGATGTATTATTGCATTATTTTTATGTTCTACTAAAGTTCATTTTACTAACAAAGACGCAATCTATGAGTTACAGCGGCTGACAAAGAGACGTATTACACGGCTGGCCCCTCACTTTAATGGTAGCGAGTAATAATATATTGCTCTGCAGTGGTCGCTTCAGGGAACATGTATGGCCAGACGTGGCTTACCCCGGTGATAACGGCCGATTGCCGGATGTTTCTGAAGACAGATCTGAGGATCACTGCACTGCTTCTACTTAAAAAGTGGTTGTCTTCGTGAGACAAACCCTTTAAAGGAAAAGAAAGTGTCATTTAAACGATAGTACCACCTGGGCAACCCCTTCTCAAACTCCCATGAAAGGGCAACCAAGTAATACAGGATTCTGTCAAGCCCACCATAGCAGGAGCCACTTTTTCTAGAATCCATGTCATAATCGGGCACATGGAAAGGGGTTGTCCCAGAATTAACAATGATCACCGTACAGGTACAAGATGGGCAATAATTGTCTGATTGCTGGGACCCCGATCGATCACAAGAACGAGGGTCACGAACTCCCCGTTCTTCCTCATTGATCGACCGCAGTGTGGAGGACATTGATTGGAGCGGTGGTTGAACAAGCGCGCTGCCGCATCATTCAAAGTCTATGTGATTAACAGAAACAGCCGAGTACGAAGCTCGGCTGTTTCAGTCAGCCCCTTAAACATTGAAGAGAGCGGGAGGCACTTGCTTAAAGAGGCTCTGTCACCACATTATACGTGGCCTATATTGTATATAATGTGATCGGCGCTGTAATGTAGATTACAGCAGTGTTTTTTATTTAGAAAAACGATCATTTTTGACGGAGTTATGACCTATATTAGCTTTATGCTAATGAGTTTCTCAATGGACAACTGGGCGTGTTTTACTATATGACCAAGTGGCCGTTGTATAGAGAAGTGTATGACGCTGACCAATCAGTGACCAATCAGCGTCATACACTTCTCTCCATTCATTTACACTGCAGATAGCGATATAGCTAGATCACTATGTGCAGCCACATAAACACACTATAACATTACTGCAGTGTCCTGACAATGAATACACATTACCTCCAGCCAGGACAGGATGTGTATTCATTCTCCTGACCACTCTGATTTACAGCACAGCACAGAGAGATCTCACTGTGAATGACAGCTTACACTGTAATCTCGCGAGACAACGCCTGCTATGCTGTAAATCACAGAAGTGGTCAGGAGAATGAATACACATCACGTCCTGGCTGGAGGTAATGTATATTCATTGTCATGACACAGGAGTAGCGTTATAGTGTGATTATGTGACTGCACATAGCGATATAGCTATATAGATATCTGCAGTGTATCTGTTTTTTTGTAAGTTCTACTTGTCACATGAAGTCACATACCCAACTCTGAAGACATCAGCCAGCTTGAGGAACGCAGAGTTAATCAGGATCGGGAACGGATATTTTTGAAACAATCTTGGAAAACGGACAACGGCTTCACACTGTTCCCCCAGCTTGCCAGATCTTAATCCTGAAAAAGAAATATGATGCCTTAGATGCTGTGGGCAAATGGTAAACTAGTTATCCACAGCACTCACTCGGTCGGAATATCTCCACTTGATTACGGCGGGATGCAAATTCCAAGTCCAGAGGTCCCTTCTGGACAATCAATAGATGCAAAAAACTTGAGGACAGCATCTGTATGGCAAAGGTGTAAAAGTGTTTTATTAACACATCCCAATAACAGAGTGCTACGTTTCGACTCCGCAGGAGTCTTTATCAAGCATGCTTGATAAAGACTCCTGCAGAGTCGAAACGTAGCACTTTGTTATTGGGATGTGTTAATAAAACACTTACACCTTTGCCATACAGATGCTGTCCTCAAGTGAGATGCTATGGGCGACTGCTTATACATGAGGCCCAACATCCGAACGCAAGCCTTAGACTATGTTCACACATGGCGTATTTGTGTCCGAATTTTGGTTGTGGAATCTGCACCGAAATTCTGCAACGAAGTACAGTAGAATGTTAGAGAATGGGGTTTAAACAAAACCCATTCACTCACAGCGTTTATAAAAAACCTGAGATTTGTGGGCACGCTGCTCATTTTCAAATCCGCCGCATACTCTATCTATTGCGGAAATGTTGCAAATTTTCATCGCGGATTTAATTTATTTCAATGCAAGGAACGAAAATCCACGGCTAACCTCCGCACCAAAATCAACAAAGAAAATACTTGCAGATTTCATTGCAAATTTTAGAACAGATTTTTAGGTCGGTTTCACAGCGTAATTTTTAGGTCGGTTTCACAGCGTAATTTTTACGCGATGTGCGTACATGGCCTTAGGCAACTGCAATTATTCCCTATGGGGGTAAAATGTTGCAAGTGATTTTGTGTTAATTGCAAAAATTTCAACTGTTGCAACTCTTACTTATAGGGAATAATTCTCTGTCACCACCCTCAGCATTGGAAAAAATACATTAAAAAAACTTTGGTATGCTTGGTCATCCAATTGTGTATTTAATGCAAGGCCTTGTTCACAGTGAGATTTGCTGCAGATTTTGCATGTATTTTTTTAAGAAGGTAGAAGGAACGGAACCTGGACAGAAGAAATATACAAAGGAAGGCTTATAGGCCTCCACTCTTGTATCTGGCGTAAAAAAATGCATGCAAAATCTGCTCTGTGTGAACAAGGTCTTGGATTGCACAAAAGTTTGGGATGACTGGAGCGATGACTGGATTCACCGCTGAGAATGGAAATCACAGTTTAGATTTTGGGATTGTAGGGGGTCCTAGCAGCCCGAAGTCGACTGATCTGACATGAAAAAGAGGGGGGGGGGGTCACAATGACAAGCAGCTGAGACAAAATGCAAGTTGCCCATAACAACAAATCAAACTGCAGCTTTCATTTGTCCACAACATGTCATAATATGAAACCCAAAAACTGATTGGCTGCAATATGCCACCTGTTCACTTTGCATTGCGCTTTCTACATGAGATCCTAATTGACAGAATCTCCACCCTCGTGCCCTCTTCTACCTTTATCTAACTCCATGAGTGCCGAGTTGGCATCCAACTCCTGCTCTCCATAACCGGCATCTGCTAGAAACGATCTAGCACCACTCGCTCCAGCCGCCATGTTGCTCCGGTTCTCCCTTGTAGCTTCTCTACACAAAAATTCATCAACGATAGTACGGAAACACTAGCATGCCGCCATGACACTTTTCTAACGCGCATGCGCAAAAAGAATCCCTGCGTCGTTACGTACGATTTGATTGGCAGAATTTTTCTGTAGGCGTGCACTCATTCCCTGCTGCTCTGGGATTGGATGCTGCTGAAACCAATCAGTAGCTGAGCTGGAATTTCGCGGGAGATTAGTTAGCGTTTAGCGGCCTGAGACGGCGGGTTACTGGGCTGTGGTTTCCCGCGCTAATTGGTCACGATACACTCGGTTCTCACGGTCTAACCATGTCCTTGTTCCAGCGTGTGGTGAGCAGGCCTCGCTGGAGTCACAATGGTGAGTTAATATAGTAAACGTGCATGCACTTATAATGGAATGCAGTCTATGACTTCCTGGGAATTATGCAAAGCCTCAAGTTCCTACTGTAAGAATGTTTTTATTTTACCAACCCCACCCCTAAATCTCACTAGCTTTGTGCTTTATCTTCTGTAGTTACAGGGTTAATCATAAGTCGTGTATTTTGACAGCTATGGGTTAACTTTGTGCTGCAAACAAATTAAACCGTTTGCACCGTGCATGCAATGAGATGTCTGCAAATCCATAAAGTTTTTGTGATTCAAACTCCTCTTAGGTCTCATGATAGTATTTCTGGATGTGGAGTCAAGAAATTGTAACTATTCTCAGTGCTTAGTTTTATTCTGCATGGCCCATGCCAGTTTTGCATGTTGGCATGATCTGGGTGCTGTTTTGTACGGTAATTCATGGGCTGCTATTTGGGCACTGTCTGGCATAATGAGGGTCCTGTGGGGTGCTCTTATGTAGGCTCTATTTTTTGGGTAGGATGCGTGTGTTTTGCCCAGGGCCCTCTTCAGACATTGATCTGACCATGGAGCTGCCTATCAATCACAAGAAGCAAGTGACCTATTTTTTCCTGCCCACCAGGTTCATTCCTGTTTTCTGCCTATGTGGACCTCCCCTCACAAGCTCCTATAGTAGTCCGTGCGCTCTGGGTGATCTTTATCATAGTGACCATTCTATTTCGTTCATCAGGTTCCCTTTAAGACTCAGTTCACACTACAGTTCATCCTCCATTAATCGAGTACAGGATCTGTAAATAAAAAAGAATGTTGGTCGTTTTATCCTTGTGTTGTCCCTATATCTATCTACATTGAAAGTCCAGCTTTGTATTCCTGTCTGCGATATCCACAGTTGATTGGGCAGTGTCAGAGCGATATGTAACGCGCCCCGTGCCATTTAGAAAGTTCAGGGGGTTATTTACATATTGGCCGCCAAATATAATGGCATCGATCTCTAAATAACGGAGGAGGATAGGAAAAAAAATTGGAATTGCCCCAGGATTTGTGCAGCCCCGCCTATTACATGGTGAACTCTGCTGCACATGTATAGGCAGGTGAAAGGATTTTCCAATTCTTTAAAAGTAACCTATATAAAAAATGGAAGTTAATTTCTGATATAAAGTTTGTCCATGGTTGTAGACTCTGCACGAGTGTCTGTAACTTTTGTAGGTTTCAATGGGGACCACCTGCGCAGATCCTGAGCCTGACAGGTATTTTGGGCCCTGTTCACATTACTTTTGATGTACGTCTAGTGTGTGCGCTATGAAAGCTCCCAGCGTACACCCAAAACGTGTCCATGGGGCCCCATTTACCTGACAAGCCAAAAAGTGTAATTTTGTTGGGCTTGTAAACATCGGTATCCCTATTAGTTTGTTTTTGGTATAGAATAGCGTAGAATACTACGCTATTTCATCTAACGACATACTGTGTGGTATACGCATGGGAGCCTATGGGTGATGTATGGCATCTGTTAAACGTCATGAGCTTTTCATGACGTAACTGTTAAATAGATGCCTAAGGTCCAGTTCACATCTGCATTGCGGCATTCTGTTCTGCCCTCCGAGGAGCAGATCAAGGGAAGACCGGACGAGACGGTTACGTTGCACCATGGATACCACCGACAGCACCCATTGACATTAATGGGTTCCGTGTGCTTTCGGTGTGTGGATTTACCAGAAACAGGGCAGAATGCTTCGCTATTGTTTCCGGTGATCTTTTCCGGATCTGCAACAGAGGCCCCTAACTGAGCCTCCAACACAGATGTGAACCGGTCCTAGCGGTGGCATACGTCACTCATAGGTTGTTATGCCATCCATTTAATGGATATATCTGAAAAAGTCATGATCGTTCACAACTGGTCTGTTTAACGGTTCCCATAATAGTCTATGGGTGATGGATGCCACTGTTGGGTATCTGTCACAGTCTACATTTAATGTATATCTGTCGGGAGCTTTTCCTGATTTATACGAGACACGTAAGCCAAAAATGTGATTTTAATAGGCCCAATTATATCACTGGACTACTTGCGGTCATATTGTTTGCCATTACAGGGTTTATTTTAGGAATTACCTTCTATTGTGGTGACTTTAGAACTTGAATACTCTTTGCATGTTGCCCTCTGTATGTTTTTCGAATGTAATGGCACTGCAGTGCACTCTTGTGGTTATAGTTGGTATTGCAGTTTTGAATTTGTAATTTATCTATAACTATAATTTTTCCCCAAAACACAGGGTCCTATGGATTCCCTCTTCAGAGTTTCCTGCAGTGCTTTCGGTGCTTCAAAGAAGATGAACACCTTTCATATGGTGAAGTCGGTACGCCGGTACCACCTTTCGGATGCTCATTCAGTTCAGGTAAGACCATTTCAGCTGTTCATTCTAACAGTTATAGACATTTTTAGTATCACAATTAAGTGATTTTGTCAGTGTTATTAAAGGAAGCCTGAGAGATTTTACCCCTGCCAGGTGCACTATAGACCATATGAACCCCACTCGGGCATTGTATACATTGGATAAGGGTCTTGCTTTTTTTAGTTTCAGATATGCCAAACATTCTTGCAGTGGCCAATGAGGAGGGTATCGTAAGACTGTATGATACAGAGTGCCAGGACATGCAGCGGAAGATGGTGAAAGGTGAGATTCATATTCCAGTTTGGTTTACAAGTTTGGTTTACAAGCGGGGAATAATATTTTGCATTTGCACGGCTTTGAATAGATTAATAAATAAAGCAAGCAATGTTTGAATATGCCTGTGTGACTTTTTCATCCTCCGCTTGAACTGTGTGTTGCATGTCTCTTGCTCATCAGTTGTAATTGTAAAAATGCAATTTTTTCCCCCCTCATTAGACTGGCAGGCGCACACTAATGCAGTCTTTGACCTTGCTTGGGTGCCAGGGGAACACAAACTTGTAAGTAACATTTAAAGCTCCTAAAACTTAGTACTAAAAGCATGTGTGTGTTCCAGGAAGGCTTTGCATACAATGATTGTTCATATATGTGACGATCATGTACTTGACCTTAGTGTTTAAAGCCAATTTCCTCAATTTTACTGAATTTGTTCTTAAATTTGCAAAATAACAACCTAATATACTTAACCTATTGGTTCCAGACAACTTTTTGTCTAGCCACGAACACCTGAAGTGCGTTGTCTCTATGGATGTCACATCAGTAAACACAGAGTGGTTAAAGGGGTTTCCCACGACCGGGCAACTGATGACCTTATCCACAGGATAGGTCATCAGTATATGATCGGTGATGGTCAGACACCCGGAAGCCGCACTGCTCAGCTGCTCCGGCTGCCTCTGGATGTTTTGAACAGTATGCAATAGTTGGAGCTGGAAACAGATGGCTGTGACCACTTCATAGCGGCAGCTCTGCGGCTGTTCCATGACTGGAGCCATCAGCTTCCGGCATGGACGTCCAGTGCACGCAGGCAGCTGATCGGTGCATTGTCCAGGTGTCAGGCCCCCATCGATCATATACGCATGACCTATCCTGTGGATAGATCATCAGTTGTCCGGTCATGGAAAACCTCTTTAAATTCTAGTATGATCACCATGTGACTTTACTAATGGGGAAAAAATATCACAAGCGTATCCTATGACGCCACAAAACAGTTCATCTTCCAGAGGTAAACGTAGAATAAGGGGTTGCAGGAATTAATACAGAAATTGTATTAGTTTTAACTTTTTTTTAATTTGGCAAAGAATAACGAATAGCCTTTTAAGGAATTTCAGCTTTGAATAGAAGGATGAGTAATGCATTTCTATCTTGGCGATTTGTGTCTTATGCAGGTTACAGCCTCTGGAGACCAGACTGCTAAGCTATTCGATGTGAAGGCTGGGGAGCTTCTTGGAGAATGTAGAGGACACCAGTGCAGTCTGAAGTCTGTTACTTTCTCCAAATTCGAAAAAGGTAGATAAATCAGAAAGCCGGTTTAATAGTCTGTCCAACCTACAGAGATCAAATTTACATGGAATTGGGGGAAATCTGCCCCCAATTCAGTTATAAAATGCTAAACGTGTATGTATGGAGGGGTTGCATTGTAAAATTGCCTTGTGATAGATCTGTCAGAGGTGCACCGATCCCGATTTGTATTGCTTTATGTAAACTAGTTCTAACTTTTTCCTCCCTCAGCTGTGTTCAGCACTGGAGGAAGAGATGGTAACATCATGGTCTGGGATACCCGATGCAACAAGAAAGGTAAGTTTGTGATTAGCCAAAAAGCTGCCCACATGACTAATAAGCAAACCTTAGAGCTCATGTGTACGACTGCTTCCATTTTGCAGACCGCACAACCCGGATCAGAGTAGCTTGCACTAGAATGGGTGAGACGGAACGCAAATACGGACAAGAATAGCACCTGTTTTATCATTTGCGGCACACGCTCGCATAGAAATGAATGGTTATGACAAGTAGAGACGATCTCAATTAATTGTACTCTAATTTCCTGTATAGAATAACCTCTGTCTTGAGTGGTAAACTATAATATTAAAGGGGTTGTCCCACTAGGGGCCTTGACGTAGTGCAGGGAGAATGTAGTATTAATTGACACCCGTTGAAATCGGGTGACTAATCATGTAATACATAGTTATGCAAAGTCCTACATAGTGAGAGTTGCTCTTTACAGCAGAAAAGTTTTGGGTATTAGAAAGTCAGTAACGCAAAGTGCCCTCCACTAACAGCGTTGATTGGTGACCCCTTTTTAATGTCTGGCTTAAATATGCACTTCTGTGCACCCCTAACTAAATCATGCTCCACTTCAGTGGTGTTGTCGCATTACTATTTACAGTTGGCGCTATATTGCAGTTGTTCTTTCTAGACTTTCATCATTGGGCACCGGGTTAATTGTGAGCTAATGCCCGCTGACAGCACCCTTTATGTGACCAGACGTAGCATTACTGTAAAACATCAGCGTGGTCTACGTTGGCCTGGGAGATTTACACGTGATAATGTCTCTTTTTAGACGGCTTCTATAGACACGTGAACCAGATAACCGGAGCTCACAATGCACCAGGTAAACACACGCCTCTGAAAATAAAGAAGCGGAAACCAGCAGCCAAAGGACTGGCCCCATCTGTGGTAAGAACCAATTAAAGAATTCAGGGAGCTAAGAGGGGGAGTTGGCAATATAGTAAGACCTAATTAAACAATGTGTAATATATTCTTTTTTTTATTTGACATGAGGTTGGGAGCAAGGGGACTGGCAGCCTTTCCTTACTGACTTGGGGGGAGTGTAGGGAATGGAGCTTCCAACATGAGACAAATTTAAAAGGATGAGCGATCGTAGTAAGGATTGTCCCCATACATTACAGATCACAGCTCCTTGTGGAAGGAGCAAACTAGCACCGATCATGGATTTGAACGTGCCTGGTGTTTTGTTTCACTGGAGAGAAGTGGCGCCTCTTCAGTGCTAATCCCACCCTATATATGCTATAAACACGTTCAGGCCAATGCAAGCATGCAAGTTTATTGGGATGATGGCGGTTAGGTGAATGTGTATGGCTGACTAGACATATTTGTTGGCTGCCCAAACTATTTTGTTGGGTTCTGACAGCGATCTAATGTGGCTCACCGTTGACTTATGGCAGTTCCCAGTAAAATGGTCTAAGGCAATAAGAATAAACAATTTAAGTTGAGTAGATTCTTATTTGTCACACTGGGATTTTGTCTCATTGAAGCTCTACCTCCTTCACCTATAGGACTCCCAGCAGAGCGTGACTGTGGTGGTCTTTCAGGACGAGCACACAATAATATCAGCAGGAGCTGTTGATGGGTAAGTAACATCTTATCTAGATTATCACACCGGAGCTGCTACTGCAGCCCTCCCCGGGCACTGATGTGCCAAGCTTGTGCGTTACACTTTACAACCAAAATCTAAAATGTTAATTTAGCATCTTTTCCACTCACTAATCTCTTGCACCTTGCTTCATTTGTTTCATTCTTTGATTCCTCTCGCTTGACAGTGTTATCAAAATGTGGGACTTGAGAAAGAATTACACTGCTTACCGGCAGGACCCCATCCCTGCAAAATGTTTCCCATATCCTGGGAGCAACACTCGCAAACTTGGTACGTATATTTTTTACCTAGAAGACCAGTGAACCATGTAAGAGTGGAGGCATCATGTGTAATCTCTCTGCAGAGTGACGGGGCTACTTTAAAGTGGATCTCCAGTGGACTGGGTCTTT
This sequence comes from Rhinoderma darwinii, assembly GCF_050947455.1. Lineage (NCBI taxonomy): Eukaryota > Metazoa > Chordata > Amphibia > Anura > Rhinodermatidae > Rhinoderma > Rhinoderma darwinii. The sequence continues at coordinate 388,425,057 of NC_134690.1, forward strand.
GTTTTGAGATGAGCACTGGGTCATTTAAAAAAATTTTTTATCAACTTTTCTGCTGCGTTCTGGAGCAGGAAAACATACACATGTGGATACTGTCTGCCCATTCTGTACTATAGATTCTGCTGATGTAAAAGACACCAGGAGAGTCTTGAGGTTGGCCATACATGTTAGACAGCAGATGACCGAAGGCTCATTCGGATGTCGGCTATTACAACCATTCCTTTCCCCTTCCCAAACACATGCACTTATCACCCGGCTGAGCATTGTTGCGTTCTGAATGGGGAGAGGGAGTAAGCTCCTGCCAGACACCTAGTAGCGGCTTGTCTCCCCTAAATCAGGAGGCCCTCCATACACAACAGACAGCTGATCCTGCTGAAATCGGCAGGTGTGGCCGACATTAATGTCTATAGCCACCTTAGGCCGGGCTCCTACGTAGCATAAACGCTGCGGCATTTCCGCAACAGGATTCTGTGCGGATATTCTGCAGCATTTAGAGTAGCAGCAAAGTGAAAGATTTTAGAAAATCTCTTGCCCACACTGCGGGAAAAAAAAATTCACAAGTCGTGCGGTAAGTGCTCTGCGGAGCGTCATTCAATTCTGCAGCATGTCAATTTATGCTGCGTGTTCTGTGCGGAGATGCTGCATGTTTGGCCCATAGACTTCATTGGGGAGTAGAAATTCCGCAACAGAGTTTTATGTCGTTTACACAGCGGAAACGCTGGAAATCCGCAGGTTCACATATACTTTGCTATAACCAATGTTTAACATTAAATCCGCAGCAATATAAGCAGGAAAAACACTATTTGGTGCGGATTTCTGTGAATTCAATGGAGAGGTTAATCCCGCAACAAGTAGCAGTTGTTGCGTTTTTATGCGGCGGATACGCAGCGATTCCTGATGCAAATAATGCAACTCAGAAAAAAATAAATCCCATACCTACCCAGAAGTCGGTGTACCTCCCTCCAGCGTGGCCTCCGGGATGATGTTTCATCCCATGTGACCGCCACTGCAGCCAATCACAGGCTGCAGCGGTTTCCTTGGATGAAAAGTGAGTTTGGTGCGCTTTTTCGCCCAAAATTCCCTGCGGCGCACAGGGTGGATACGCTGCGTGTCAGCCCTCTGTGAACTCGGCCTAAGGGAAGAGCATCTGAATACTTCCCCCTATAGGTAATAGGGAGGTGGAGCGGTAGTTATGGTCATACACCTTTTATAGTAATTACGTAAAAGAAAAGGGACACTTATACGTATTCTTTCCACAAGAGTCCATTCAATAGGTTAGTTCTGTTTTATGCTTGTTAGAAACCCTAAACTGACCACTGACTGTTATATTAGTTTCATGGTTTTTTCCTCTTTTTCAGGTTATTCAAGCTTAATTTTAGACTCAACTGGCACCAGCCTGTTTGCCAGCTGTACTGATGATAATATCTATATGTTTAATGTAACCGGAATAAAGTGTGATCCTGGTAAGTGAGATATGTAATATACATATTATTCGTTTTCCTTTATCATTGTCAGGTGGATACCATCTGAAGCCAGTTAGTCATGGGAGTTTTCTCCAGTTTGAGGCCCCAGAATTGGTTTTCAGCAGCGCTGATATGTAATTGCTTAGTAACCCCTGCAGGCAAATTTTTAAAGGGTGCATCCTATGATGATGCTGACCACGTCTCCAAGAAGTTTAAATGTGTCGGCTGGACAGCGGGTGGTTCTTGTTAGGCAACATTACAAAGCTTCTCCTGCATATTGGCTTTCAAGATGATTTGAGTCTGCCATAGGGCATATGGCCAGGGGTCTTCTTGACAAATCCTTGTAGTGTCTGCAAACTTGAGTATTAATGGCCCATCTAATGCCAGCTAGTTAAATAGGTTTTCCAGGACTTAAAGGGTAACTAAATGTTCAACAAACTTCTGATATGTCATAGTGACATGTCAGAAGTTTGATTGGTGGGGGTCCGAGCACTGAGATCCTCACCAATCGAAGGAAGCGGCAGAAACACTCGTGTTAGCGCTGAGCCGCTTTGTTTCGGTTCGGCTTTTTCCATAAAGCTGATGTAGCGGAGTACAGTCTCATATACTTCTGCGCCTGTACACCACTACATTCATTTCCAGAAAAAAAATGAGTAAACTTAGCGGCTCACGCAAGCGCTTCTGTCGCTTCGTTTTAGCGATTGGTGGGAGTCTCTATGCTCGGACCCCCACCAATCAAAATTTCTGACATGTCACTACGTTTAGTTTCCCTTTGATATCGGTGGGGGTCAGATTCAGCTAATTGAAGGGGCTGTGGCGCTCCAGCTAGTGCTGTTTCCTCATTGTTTACCAGGCACAGCGCCGTACGTTTTGTAGTGGCTCTGCCTTGTATTGCAGTTCAGTCCCGTTCACTTGAATAGGACTGAGCTGCAATACCAGGCATAACCACTAAAAAAATGTACAGCGCTGTTCCAGGTGACGGGGCAGCAGCACCGCAGCTCTGTCAATCAGCTGATCTTTTGGGGTGCAAGGAGTCAACTCCCACCAATCTGATATCCAGTACTGGAATCCTCTTAAAATGCTACTATTTTATAGCAGGTGTGGCATTCACTGACTTAACAGCAGGGGGCAGTATCGTCGCCATAAAATCTACACTGTTCAAGAAAATGATGGTCTTGTTTCTCAATTTGAGGTCAAGCTGGTAAGAGGTTTGAGTGGAATTCACAGCTCTAGTTCTTATGTTGGAGTGAACACACTGGAAGATTTATTACATTGCAGGAATTCCTTCTCTTGGGAGAGTGTGGTGTGCCCTGGTTACGGCTTATTTTTAGATTGTCTGCTCTTTCACAACTCATTTCACAGCGATCCTTCAACTGCTTTTAAGTAGATGTAAACACATGTAGTCTAATAGGCCAGTTACCATAACTGCGCAATACCAATTTTAATGAAATATTTCTGCGGCGATTTGAGAATTTTAGTCGGTGCCTGCCAGTATAATGGTCTGTGCCTGCAATACTTTAACCCTGTTGTAACTTTATTTGATCCGCTTCCCCTTCATTTTATGTCCTCCTCAGTTTCTGTATTCAGCGGTCATCAGAATTCCACCTTTTATATAAAGTCAAGCCTTAGTCCTGATGGGCAGTTTCTCCTTAGTGGCTCAAGGGATCACAGCGCTTATATCTGGCAGGTAAGTGTATTTTATTTGTATAGGATTTGAGTTCAGATAATTACTTGCTCCGTAAGATTTCTTGTCAGCCTAAACAAACTACATCCATTTCAATAGCAATTTTAAAGGCCCTTTCTGGTTTAGAAAGCCAGTCCTCAAATATAGCTATTAGGTTCCCCATTCAGGACTCTGAATCTGTAAGTCATAGCAAAGCGTGACTACAAAGAGTGTCTCTAGCGCTGGAGGACCTGACATGTCCATGCATTACGTGCATAGCCCATTATATTTAAATGTTAACTATGTAATGCTTCATTGGCCCTGTGGTGGCGCTGCAGAAGATTGAACACTTGCTACCACCACGGATTGCATATGATTGCAGATGATCCTGTAATCAGCGTTTAGTCTGACGACCCTTCTAACAAAAAAAAAAAAAAAAAAGGATTGTCCGATAATACTGTGAACCTCTGAGTTTTCTGTGAAAGGCATACGTTATACCTAAACAGTTGTGGAAAAAAAAAATTCTCATTTGAACATAACTAAAAAGCAGAGTAGCTAGTTTTTCGTTCTCCTAGGGCAAATATTTAGTTCACTGCCCCAGGCCTGTACCTAAATTCCCTGGTTAGTGGAGAGCATCCTGCTGTCTGACTCCACACCCCTTCCCCTAGCTGCACCCTTAAAGGCTATGTAAACCTTTAAAAGGGAATTTTATTTTAATAGAGCAGTCAATCTGTATGTTTGGTGCAACTTTATAATTTTTAAAAAAAAAAGTATATTTTTACCTTTTTTGGTACAGCTGCTTTGTATCCTGTATACAGAGCAGCTGTATCGTGCATTAAGACCTGAACCAGTCAGGTCTGCAGGACCTGTAATCGATCGCATCTGACTTATCCAGGTCTTCGCGCACGATACAGCTCCTCTGTATACAGTATACAGCTGCTTTGTGTATCAAAGTAAAAATCATTTTTGGTAACTAATTCTAAAGTTGCATCAAACATAGATTAACCTCGTTTATTAAAAAAAATCTTTCAAAGGTTTACATAGCCTATAACAGACGACATCTTTACTGGTCATACTGGAATTATCCGTGACCGATCAGATAAACATTACATCACTGGGGGAGGACTATTGTGACGCCAAATATGAGAGCCACTCCATGATTGGAGAGCTGTTCATCATGTGGCTTATTGGAGGCGCTGGAAGGTATCGTAATTCACTAACTGGAGTCACAAGGCTCCCCTCCCGGGGTGACACATGTTGAGTATGAATGGACGTCTGTTGTATTGTATGAGCTCAGAACAGCTGTACAGACTGGAATCTCAGCCTCCTAATCTGGTCCTGTCAGCGTAGAGTGAAAGCGAGCGTGTCTGTCAGCTGAGAAGCAGATGCTGCTTCCTCTTGGTCACGTGTGTGGGTTACACCGGAACATTTTTTTTCTGTTACGTGGTCCTAGTCAGAACTAGTAAACATTATTTGGATTACTGCAATATAGAATTACTCTATTTCTGGTAGAAGTAAAAATCCGCTGTTAGCAATGTCACCTGTGAGAAGTCAAGAAGGCTATTAAATCATTTATTTTTGGTATTCGGAGTAATGCACCTAGGTACTGTGGAGTCAATAGCGTATACTACATGGTCCCTCCCAGGCAGTCGGCGGCTCGAAGGATCCTGTGAGGGATCGTGTAACTAAAGAACCATAAAGTGCCCTCACCCTCCCTTGGCAATTTTGACGTATTGTTTAGTGGGTGTAATTATTGTACCAACTAATATAACTTAAAATCAGTGAACGTTCAGGGATAGGGGAAGTCGTGTTTTTTTAGTTGCTAAGCAGATTCAAAAATATTTGCCATGATTGTATATTATTTTGTTTTAGTTTTGCTCGCAATTGTGTGCTGTTCATTTATGACGCAATTTTTCTGTGAAATGTTTGTAAGAAAATGTGAAAAATGTTAATAAAAATGATTGTTTTAAAAAATAAAAATAAATCAATGAACAGCCCATACTTACTCATGAGGGCAGGTAGAACGCCTCCCAGCAGGATGCAGACAAACCACAATGCTACATCGAGGGAGATTACACAGGTGCAAAATACTAACCCCCGACTCACGCGCCTACTATTCATCAGGGGGTGCCTGCTTAGTATTATCACAATGTAGCTTTTATAAGAATCTCCGTGTCATGGGTACATGTAGTGCAGCACGCTGGCTTACAGCCTATTAGTCACGCTCATAATAAACCAGGCGGGCTGCCCAGCGCCTTCCAACATACTGATAAACCATTCTCCCCCAGCGCTAGACCTGGCCGCATACTGAAAATATATCCATGATACACGATAAATATCAATAATAAACATGAGGTATGGGGTAATATTTTGGCCAAAATACGCAAGCTCGCAACCAGTGTCAAGGGTCCCCATCGTATTAGGTACACCTATTACAAACAAATCACTGAAAGACTAACCTAAAATAAGAGGATTAGTAGTGATGATAATTCATATATATATATATGCGCAACGTGTGCGTTGTCGTCCCCCCTTGACTAAATCAGCCCAGTGTGGATGCCGCTATCACACGGACATTTTTTGCATACTTATGAGACAAATCCATTAATGCAACAAACAAAATTACAACCTTTTTCATGTTTTGGACCCACTCCTGGCTTAGGAAGATGGTATAAATGGTCACCTGGCATTGCTTATTTTATAGGAGCAAAAATGCCTGCCCCTTGTCCCCCTTTCCAAAAGCAGATGTCGAAGGAATTTCCGCAACTGAATTCTGTGCGGAAATTCCGCATTTAGAATTTAGGAAATTACGATTTAGTAATCCTCATGCCCACGCTGCAGAAAAAAACGCAGCGTAAATGTTAATAAATTGATCTACAGTGCAGAATTTAATTCCGCAGCATGTCAATTTATGCTACGTTTTCATTGATTTTCTGCTGTGAGTTTTCCCCATTGAATTCAATGGGGATGCAAAACCCGCAACAGAAAGCCAAGTGATGCGACTCGCCACAAAAATCGCTCTTCCTTCGTGCAGTCCGGTCTCCTGGGATGACTTTGTATCCCATGTGACCGATGCAGCCAATCCCAGGCATCCAGGGAAGCCGGAGCGGACATCAGAAGAGGGAGGGGGTAAGTATGCGCTTAATTTAGTAGCGGAATTTCTGTTCTAAATTTTTTTTTTTTTTTTTAATATGAACCCTTTTTAAAAGCTGTTTTCACCTACACTTTTTTTTTTAAAGGGCATTGCCGGTAGGGGCAGGTGTGTTTTTGCGTAAACGAGCAAACCAATTTCCTATCCATAATCCATACCACAGAGTCCTGGGTATTTGATTTGGTTGCAGAGGTAGAAGAAAATCTAAAAATTCAGTTTTCCTGCGCAGTGATAAATAAATGAGACTGCTGATGAGTAAATTCAGAAGTACAATGACCGAGGGCTCTGACTTTATTACTATAGAATATTCTGACATGACTACAGACGTGTCTTCTCTTACATAAACACTTGCTATCTCCTATACGATAATTGTCGTGAGTTCCTATTCGTGTTTGGGATATAGAGCTGTGGTGATTTGCCTATTATGGGTTAAGTTTAGGTTTGAGGCTTCCGGTTAGCGCTGTAGCTCCATGATGCTTGTGGTCGGCGGTGCAGCTTATATTTTGCAGCACTTATCGCGATCAACATCTTCCTGTGTGCTCTGAATCTTCCTACAGGTGCACGCGTTTGCTTTACAACATATGATCTGTTGAGTGAGCTGCATGCCTGTATGAGTGAGGCAATGTATATATGGTTGGACTTGAATTTCCGTATTTAAGAAAGCATAACGGTGAGTAATCGCGTAGTGGCTGCAAACTGCACCGGCATGCGGTTTTACTACAATTGGCACGATTTTCACATTGATGGCAATATTGGTTTGTGGGTAAAACTTCTGTTTACCTGCAAAACGGTGCAGCCATTAATAATCCATTTAAAAACCGTAAAGTATAACCATATCGGCGTGGTCCTGCCGGCTGCATGTGAGCTCGCCGTTAGCTTTTTGCTGTCTGAGCAGAGAGCTTACTGACAGGGATAGGGGATCTGCGAGCAGCTGCAAGTTGAGGGAGATGCCGCTGCTCTCTAATATATGACAAATTATATTCACAAATACAGATTTTTACAAAACTATCCAGGTTTGCTTTAACCTATTTGTTCATCCCGTGAAGCTTTTCTTTCTTTTACATTGTTTCAGGTGTCTAAGCCCCACGCTCCTCCCATAATGCTTCAGGGGCACAGTCAAGAAGTCACCTCTGTCACGTGGTCTCCCACTGATTTCACCAAGGTTTGTATGATTCTATTCGAGTGGGTAATATTGTATATGTAAAAACATCACATGCTACACACAATCCCATCAAGACAACTACTCCAAAAACAGCTGCCCTGGGGTTCGGCAGATCACCGCAGGTCGTTCTCCTGGAACCCCCTGAAATAACTGATGGAAGGTTTGTCCAACCATCGCCCCTATTCAAATAAAATGGCAAACATAGGTGGCCCACTCTTGCCAGGTCATGACCCGCTCGTAGCTTCTCTCTTGGCTTATAGAGGGGTAATCAGCCGGAAACCTCACTCTGACATCCATGTGCTCTAAAATGGCAGAGGGGTTGTTGTGGTAACCAACTCTTTAACCCCTTAACGACCGCCATAGTGTTTTTAAAGCGGCTGGTCACGGTAGTTCTTCTGAAGCGCTGCCTTTCCACGGCAGCACTTCAGAAGTTTGCCCGCATCGGGTGGGGTGCTCCTGAAGCCCAGGCTGTCGCTAACAGGGCTTCAGGGCAACGATCGGAGACCACTAGCATTGGTCTTCGATCATATTTCACCCCTCAGATGCAGCAGTCAAAAGTGACCGCTGCATCTGAGTGGTTTTAGAGGGAGAGGGCTCCCTCTCAACCCACTGGCACTTGTGATGCAATTGCGGGGTGCCGATGGTTTCTATGGCAGCTGGGGGCCTAACAAAGGCCCCCAGGTCTGCCGCTAGTGATTGCCTGTCCATTTTTATACTGACAGTCAATAATACACTGCAGTACAGAAGTATTGCAGTGTATTCTAAAAGCAATCAAATGATCGCATAGTAAAGTCCACTAGGGGGACTAAAAAAAGTTAAAAGTTTGAAAAGTCCCAAGTAAAAAAAAATAACTCAATTTTTCCCCTTACAAAATACTTTATTATTCAAAAAAGTTAAACACATTTGGTATCGCCGCGTCCGTAACAATCCCAACTATAAAACTATTACATTATTAACCCTGTAAAAAAAATAAGTCAGAATTGCTTTTTTCTATCCATCCTGCCTTCAAATTTTTTTTAATAAAAATTGATTAAGAAGTTGCATGTACTAATGGTACCAATAAAAACCACAAGTCGTCCTGCAAGAAAAGCCCTCATACAGCTGCATCGGTGGAAAAATTATCACTCTTAAAATATGGCGATACAAAACCAAATAATTTTGAAAGTGTTTTTAATGTGTAAAATTTAAGATTCAAAAAAGAATAGCGAAATTGCAGATTTTTTTTCTTCCACTACCCCACCAAAGTTGTTAATTATTAAGTTATATGTACCCAAAAACGGTGCTATTAAAAAAAAAAAAAAAAAAAAAAAAAAACATTGTCGAAGAAAAGTCCTTGTACAGCTATGTCGACGGAAAAAATAAAGTTTATAGCTCTTTGAATGCGACGATGGGAAAAACTTAAAAGATTGCTTGGTCATGAAGGTTCAAAATACCTGTTAAGGGACTGAGGAGGACTTGACAAGTCTATTTTAGTACATAACTGTATTCCCCATGAAATAACAATTGTGGAACATCTTTTCTTGCACCTCTATTCTGTGCCATTTCTTATTCCTCCTAGAAGTTATGAATACATTTACAATTGGGTGTTGCCAGTTGGGGGCGTGTCCCCACAGATCATGTCCAATCAGAGTGGACCGTGGGACAATGTAGAGACACGCCCCCTTTGACAACCAGAATGTTAACACCCAGTTGTCTATGAAGGCATACATTTTAAGGAGGAATAACAGAGGAATGTCAGAATGTGCAGTTCTATGAAAAGATGCTCCAGAATTTTGTGGGAAATACTAGTATTTACTATAATAGACCTGTCAGGAGAGGTGACAGCTCCTCTTTAATAATATAGAAAGTACTGAAAAGGTTTTTCCCAGTTGACCTTTATGATATATTGATTGACTGTCTTTTGGAAGGTACTGGTTCTCCTTACAAAGATCCAGCTAGAGGGGAGTCTTTGGGGCTTACTTGAGTATCTTCAGCACTATTAATGTCTGTAATGCTGCCCAGGACAAAATTGTAAACCTGGATAGGACTTTAAAAAAAAAAAAAAATAAATAAAATTTGCTTTAATTTGCATTTGCTTACTGACGTTTTTTTGCGCTTTGCCTTTTAGATTGTAACCTGCTCTGATGATAACACTATAAGAGTCTGGAGACTGAAGAGAGGAAGCAGTAAGGGCATTGAAGAGGAAAAAGTAAACAGAGTTGGATGGACTAGTCCAAAAAAGGTTGAAATTCCACCTACAGGTGAGCACATGCGCCTTCCTAGAAAAAAAAAAAAAATCTAGACAATATAAGCAAGTGGTCTGGAGCCTATGACTCGAGCTGTTGTCACTACAATTAGCTGTTTTTATGTGGCCATCGTTCTCGTACTGTGAACTGCTGACACTTGTAGTGGCGGTTCAAAGTATTATAGCCTATTCAAGTTAAAGGGAGAAGGCTGTAATAATGTGAGCCGCTTCTACAAGTGTTGGCGATTCACCATACAAGCAGTGTCATTAAAGGGGTTTTACCACTTTCTGACAACCTATCAGTATATGATCGGTGCGTGTCAGACCCCTGGACCCCGCACCGATCTGCCACTCCGGGCGCTGGACAATGTTGCCGGAAGCAGATGGCCCCGGTCAAAGAATAGCAGCAGAGCTGCAGTATTGCAGCTCTGCTCCTATGCGAGTGAATAGAAGCGCAGCTGCATTCTGCTGAACGGCCGCTATGCAGTGGTCGGAGCCATTTGCTTCTGACTCCAACTACTGCATCCCGTTCCAAACGTCCGATGCACGGAGGCAGCCTAAGTTGCGGATCAGTGCGGGGTAAGGATGTCCGACACGCACCGATCATCTACTGATGACCTTATGTGGTGGATAGGTAATCAGTTTTCAGAAAGTTGGACAACCCCTTTAAGAGGAAGCAGTACTTGTACGATGGCTGCGGTCCCTTTAAAACAGCTGATCGGCCGGAGCGCCGGTAGTCCGGCCGCACTGATCAGATATTGACCAATCTTGAAGTGACTACAAAACAAAGAAATTCCACAGCACTGGACTGCAGCTGGGTGCACGCCTCAACTGGACCTGGTCCACGGTCCTCAATGATAGGCAGAAGAATATGGACAGAGGCAGCAATTAAAAGCTGCTATTTTGGAAGTGCTGCCTCTGTCCATATTCTTCTGCCTACCTTGAAGATAAGCCATCATTTTCTTACGACTGCACAACCCGCTTAAGACCAGCAACTTAAATTGTATTTGCTCTTAAATTATAAATTTTAATAAGTAATAGAAACTCAAGGTTTAAAAAATTGTTGGATAAAGATTTTTTTTTTTCTTTACAGCTTCGGTAAACTGCACACCTGCAAAATCCCCCAACGTGCAGAGCCCTAAGTTCATGTCCTCTCCAACGCCAGCCGCTTGTGCCCCAAGTAATACTGGGGACCTCCCAACATCTTCAAGCACACCAACGTCCCCTTTCCTTCTAATGCCCAAGCTGCACACCCCCAAGAGACCGAAAGCAAACTCAACCACTACGACTCCTGGGCAGCAGTCCGCTACTAAGATCACCATTAAAAACTGGGTCACCTGTACACCGAAGTCTCTTACACCAGCCCATAAAACCCCATCACCTCGGAAGGCGTTTACTCCCATTGAGCAGTACCCTACCGCTTCTGGTTCCAGAGCACCACTAACTTATGAAAAGAGGGTGAAGAGGCGCCTGGAGACGAGCAACGAAGACGCAGAGCATGAATGTTTCACTCATTGTAACTGTGTGACGGAGCTGGAACCGGATGTGAAGAAGACCAAGCTGGAGCTGTGCTCTATAGAGAAGGATGACTATGCTGACACCAGATGTCTCAATCTTGCAGATCTTGGCAAAGACTTTGACAGACCTGCTACTAAATGTTCCAAAGATGTCCCCGATGGTCCCATTCGTTCACCCTGTCTTGTAAGATCTGGACAGCAAGACAAAGAAAACTGCACGCCGGAGAAGAACTGGCTGTCTGCACTAGGGAGCAAGATGAAAACTGATAAGTCTTCAACACATTGCAAAGTAACAAACAGCCCGTCCTCAAGTAGTGGAAGTGCAAAAAAGACCCCTGCAAGAAGTGTAGCAAACTCTCCCACATCTGTAAGTATGTCTACTTGTAATGCTACGATGTCTCTTAAAATTGAATGTCCGCTTGTTTGCCATTAGTCTGACCCTCTCATGTGTAATTAAATAGGGAAACTCAGTTTTTTAATTGGGTTTTCACTTAAAGGGGTATTCCAATGTCTAACGTTTGTCATACCTATAAATCTGATGGGTGACGCCCCACTTCTAGGACCTCGGTTTATCAGGAGAATAAGGGTGTCACAATACAGCTGTCTCAATCCGGGGACAGCATCAAATATATGTGCCATCATCCACAGCCTCTGGGAAATATTGAGTCACTGACCTCTGTCGTCAGACATTCCCACGCAGTATTATCAAGACCATACATGACAATTGCTAATTGATCGCATTTCTGTTTGAGTAAAAGCTCTCGTTGCAAATCTATTTTATGGGAATGGTAGCGTTTCATGTAAAGACCAGCAAAGGTTAACTACATTACTACCAACAGTCCAGTCTCCAACCTGTGACTCCGCAGCTGTTGTGAAACTACAACACCCAGCATGACCTGACAGCTTCAGGCTAGTGTGACAAAAGCTGGAGGAATAAACGAGATGGTGTCGTCACCAGGTCTTACATGTGGTCTTGATGATATAGGCATAATTAATATTTAATGCAGTGGTTTCTAGCGGTTGGAACTACAAATCCCAGCATGTTGGAGGCCATTGCTCTATTTGAACACTTATTCTGATTGCTTCGATTTGCAGTAACTTTGTGCTGTGGATATGGAGCTCTCCTGTATTGTGCATTTGTGTTAAGTTTTTTTTTCTTTGCGTTTTTTAGACTTCAACACCAGGTTCCACAAGGAAGATTTCCATGTACTTCAATAAGAAGCCTACAGAGTAACCGAGCTGCCTCTAAGAGAACTTTTCCAGCATCTCAAACGTGACACCAGATAGTGCTGGTCCTGCATGGTACCAATTAATTGTTCTGTTCACTATCACACGTTGTCACTTGTGCCAACCTTCATATAAGCTATCAAGTTAGGTCACTGCCATTAATATATTCAATATTATTATAGATGTACCCTGATGCTCCAGTTGTCCTTATCTGGTGTCTGATCAGAAGTCTCTATAATCTGCATCAAAGTCTAAGGCCCCATGCACACGACAGTGCCTGTAGTCATGGTCTGTGATTATGGGCACGGCCGGCCATGGACAGTCGTCCTCTTTTGCAGACTGTGTTCCCATTATAAAGTATGGGAGCACGGTCCGTAAAATAAAAAAAATAGGACGTGTCCTATTTTTTACGGAAGGTTTCTACGGCACTGACCTATTCCCGTAAATATACGGGACGGTGTCCGTGGACAATAGAAGTGAATGGGTCCGTAGTTGCGGACCCTTCTTACGGTCCGCAATTATGTACTAAATCTGCATGAGGCCTAATTAACTGCCAATGTGGAGATGCCAACACTTCTATATATTGCATGGGTAAGATGCCGGCAGCTCCTGATACATGGGCTTGATCAACATTAATTCAGTGCCATTGCTCTAGTCTGTTCTCATCGTAGGATACATGTCTTTCCTATACGGAGCTCCTGTATTCTGCAGTTTGTTGGGAGACTACGCTTCTGAGCATGCCCTTATAGCCTGCGGCTTCCAGGGCATGCTGGGACTTGTCGTTTTTTCCAATCATTTGCTTTATAGTAGAACTAGGCAATTCAAATAGATTCAGACGTTTCCTTTACATTACATATTAAAAACGCTAACAAGGTGTGCCGACTTGGCTGAAATCCACATCTGACAAACTCTGATGCCCCCTTAACTCCTGTTCAACTGTTTTAAGGTTTTTATTTTTATGAAATTTAAATTTTTTTACATCTGCTTTTATCTGGGTTTTAGATGTTTTCTGCAGTAGAATTTTACCTAGAATTCCAAATGTTATTTATTTTTGGTCATGGACATAGTTCTGTTAAGATTGTCCTGTAAACTATTTGAATGTAATTATGTAAATACAAATGTTATACAAATATGGTCTGTGTTCTTGTATTCGCTTCCTAGAAATGATCCTGTGGATAAAAGATAAATAAATACCTTCAGTGGGCAGCCCCTTTTAAAAAAAAAACTGCCTTACTGTCTGATTTAGACAAAACTAGAAAGAACGAGATTGGATCCAGCATGGAAGGTGCGATAAAATGGAACTGATTTCCAAGTTTAATGGGCCAATAGGTTTGGCTAGTTAAAATCAGGACTTGGGTGCACAGCGTGAAATCCTGGTAGTGTAAGGAAAATTGTAGTTGTTCGTAGATAGCCTACGCGTTTCAGACGCTGCAAGCGTCCTTAATCATGGCTGAAGCTGACTGACTATAGTATATGGCTGCCATATATACTCCTGCCTGCATGTGTTTATCATTGACCTTAATTTTGTTCCCATGTGTTCGGTCCGTGGCAATATCGGTATGTTGACTCAGTTACCAAGTATGGACACATTAAATGTGAGATGTGACTGAATAAATTCAGGTATAGGACAAGAAGATCAACGTTTGTAATGTATTGGTTGAGAATTGGTTCTGTGTATAACAACGTGATCGTGTTCACTGGATCTGTCATATTGAAAGATATCCGGTTCAGAGGGTCAATTGTTGCTGTGCTTGCGTTCCACAGAGTATGGTAACGCTGGACCGCAATACCGGAAGTAGTGTCTCTGACAATGAAGCATCGAGATGAACGTTATGGTCCGATCGTAAGTATAAAATGTAAAAATATATATGTATGCACAGAACCCTTGGTGTATGTATATATATTAGATTAGATAACTTGTAACATCATACAAGTTATCTAATCTAATATATATACATACACCAAGGGTTCTGTGCATACATATATATTTTTACATTTTATACTTACGATCGGACCATAACGTTCATCTCGATGCTTCATTGTCAGAGACACTACTTCCGGTATTGCGGTCCAGCGTTACCATACTCTGTGGAACGCAAGCACAGCAACAATTGACCCTCTGAACCGGATATCTTTCAATATGACAGATCCAGTGAACACGATCACGTTGTTATACACAGAACCAATTCTCAACCAATACATTACAAACGTTGATCTTCTTGTCCTATACCTGAATTTATTCAGTCACATCTCACATTTAATGTGTCCATACTTGGTAACTGAGTCAACATACCGATATTGCCACGGACCGAACACATGGGAACAAAATTAAGGTCAATGATAAACACATGCAGGCAGGAGTATATATGGCAGCCATATACTATAGTCAGTCAGCTTCAGCCATGATTAAGGACGCTTGCAGCGTCTGAAACGCGTAGGCTATCAACGAACAACTACAATTTTCCTTACACTACCAGGATTTCACGCTGTGCACCCAAGTCCTGATTTTAACTAGCCAAACCTATTGGCCCATTAAACTTGGAAATCAGTTCCATTTTATCGCACCTTCCATGCTGGATCCAATCTCGTTCTTTCTAGTTTTGTCTACTCATCGTGTGCCGACACGAGGATCCGTGCAGGAATATCTAAAGTCACATATGCAGCAAAGGTGAGCTGGAGGTCGTTCTTTCTATCCTTGTCTGATTTAGAATTGGATGGTCTCTATTCACATCCAAAGCTAACTCCTAACTTATCCAGGTTTCCTGTTAAAGTATTTAAAGGTGTAGCAGTGCATTGCGGGAGGTCACAGCCAAATTTTATTTTTAAAAACGGCTATTCATATGACTAATAACACGAGCTGTACACAGTGAGCCATATACCCCGCCATTTGGGATTCTAATCTCATGTTCCCTGAGGCATCTGTATCTCCTTGTGCTCAGCCATCTTCTTCCTTTATACTTGCAGCACCTTCAGCTGGTTTGACATGATGAGAAGCAGCTGCTGCAATGGCATGGCATTTATCCATTTCACGTTTCTCACCAAAATTCGTATTGTGGTTAGATTAATTTGTTTTATTTAATTGATCACCCAACCCCCCAAAAATTAAGACCCTTTGAGCACTTGAACTTCAAATCCATATGTGATTGAGCATGCCTACAAAAAAAAACCTGCACAAATTAAAAATATGAACATTGATTTAAATGTTCAGATCTAAAATAAACTAATTTTTTTTTATCCGTTTTTGTTCACAAATTCAGACAACCAAATATTTGAGGTGATCTCACACTGTCACACTAGTGTCCCTTTCCTACTGTTAGATACTCAGAACATCTTTACCGTTACTGAGAAGCAAATTCAAAGGGGATCACCAACATGTCTGCACTTCCTGTTGTCACTTATGAAAAATGGCCGCCATCACAAAAACCGAAAACCCCCAATATCACTAAGTAAAACAAACCTAATTACCAATCTTTGTACAATGCTCTAACTTCTAATTTAGTAGTATGTGGTAATTGTATGCATTGTGTGGAAATCCTCTTTAATCCCTTAATGACCAGTGTATTGACCCTAAATGACAACCCTTTTTTAGTAAGTTTGCGCATGCGGTGTTTTAAATATGGGGTCTTTTTTTTTTATATTTTAAGACTTTGTCAAATATCACATTGAAAGGGGGTTCACAATGGAAAAGCCCTACAGAACAGAGTATACAATGTACAGCAAAACAGTACAGACATATTTAGGGCACTGAGGCCCCAACTACAATAGCAATAAAACAAGGTATAGAACCTTTGTATAAAGCAATTGGAAAGCGATGGCGCATGGTTAAGATCCGATGCTTCACAATTTGAAGCCAGAGTTTTATGAAGGGGGATCCGGACGCCACCAAAGTGCTGGGATTGTGGCATTGACAAGGTGTCTTAGAACGGAGACCCAGTATGACCTCATGGGAATGTCACTGAAGCGGGAATGGTCAGAAGGAAAAGGAAATCCTCCAAACCTCCTTTAAAAGGGCAGTAAGGTCGGTTACTTCCAGAAGGTATGGAGGATTGTATTGGCTCTATTTTTTTGGGGTTTTTTTTCCAGCCAAACACAGGAGTGGACACCTAAAGGCTCATGGGCCCCGATGCAAAGGTTCTTCTTGGGCCCCCCCCCAGACTTCTCATGGCCGACGGCCCACAGCTTTCAGCTGCATCACTGGGTCTCCTAAGTGACAACGATGCAGCACCAGCAGCCAGGGGCATCACTAAGGTCTTGAAACGCCAGGGGAATTAGCCCCAATACATATACCCCCAAAAAATGTGCGCGTATGTGTATATAGGAGACAGCATATCTATAAAACTGACCCTATAGCTAGAAACCTTTTCCACCCTAGTGAGCAACGAATTTAGGTCATTTGAAACACCATCACATCACCCAGACAATCTGACCTCCTATGAAAGAAGGGCATTAAAAACCCTCCAGAATAATACAAATATAGTTATCCGCCCGGCAGATAAGGGAGGGGGCATAGTTATACAGGATAGAACCGACTACCTGGGCGAAACTATGAGGATTTTGAGTGATACCTCATTTTACAATAAATTAACCACCAACCCACTGTCCTCCTACATATCGGAATACCAAAATCTTATTGAATCTGCAGCCATTGAAAGTCTAATTACCAAAAAAGAAAAACAGTTCCTATCGGTCCCATTCCCAAATATGCCTTTCATATACCACCTACCTAAAATACATAAGTCACTCACTAACCCCCCAGGACGCCCTATTATTTCTGGGATAGGTTCACTTACCAGTAACCTTTCCCATTTTATTGACCTCCATCTCCAACCCATTGTATTGACCCTACCATCGTACTTAAAAGACTCTACACAATTAATTAGAGATCTGAATAATTTGAATTTTGACCCCTCCCTACCCCAAATTGGTTTCCTTACAGCAGACGTTACCGCCTTGTACAGTAATATCCCTCATAGCAAGGGCATAGAAACTGTCCAATCCTATCTTTCAGCAAATACCCTAATTCCTGATCCACAAGTCCGTTTTTTAGTCAAGTGCATTAAATTTATCCTCTATCACAATACTTTCAGTTTCAACAATAACTTTTACAACCAGGTTAAAGGATGCGCCATGGGCACCAGATTTGCACCAGCATATGCAAACCTCTACATGGGTGCATTTGAAAAAACACACATTCATGGCCCACATCAATTTAAAGACAATATAATATTATACCGACGCTTTATTGACTATCTTTTTCTTGTTTGGAGAGGAAGTATGGATGAAGCCTCCCTTTTCATCAAGACTTTGAATAATAATGAATATGGATTAACATTTACGCACACCTTTTCCCCGATTTCCATTGATTTTCTAGACCTCACAATTAGTTACGATAGCATTTACAATAAATTCATTACCCAAACACATTTCAAACTGGTAGATGTAAACAGTTACATCGATTTCAAAAGTGCCCATTACCGCCCTTGGTTGAAAAACATACCATTCGGACAATTTAGAAGAATCAGAAAAAATTGCAGCACAGACACTCACTATCACAAGGAGTGCAATGTCCTTGAGCAACGATTTAAGGACAAACACTTCCCTCTGAAATTCATAAAAGGTGCTAGACAGAGAGCCACCGAACTAACACAAGTTTCCTGCCTAAACCCGCCCTCTAGAGTTCCTGGACCTAACAAGAATTTTAATACCAATTTTATTACCACTTATAACAAAGGCAATAAGTCTATCAGAGCTATCCTAGGTAAGCATTGGCACATTATCAAAAATGACCCTTACCTGAAAGACCTGGTCCCCATGAAACCGAATATTACCTTCAGGCGGTCTTCCACCCTTAAAAATATCCTGGCTCCTAGTAGAATCAAAAAACCTCAAATACCCGACTCTAACTTCCTCTCGGATCTCAAAGGTTCATACAAATGTGGTCGACCACGCTGTTTATGCTGTGACATTATTAATCATAACAAACATACATACACATCCTCAGTTACCGATGAAAAGTTTCCAATCAGAACGTTTCTCAACTGCGGCAGCTCATATGTCGTTTACCTTTATAGAATGCCCTTGTCAACTACAGTATATAGGCAGGACTACGCAATGCCTACGGACCCGGGTTAATAACCACCGTTTCAATATCAAAACTGGTTTTCTAAAACAGTGTTTCTCGCCACTTTGCCCAAATACATAAATGCCAATTTAATGAAATCCGCATTACTCCTATTGAGCATATTCACCCCAATGTCCCAAACAGGTTCAATAAGTTGAAACAAAGAGAATTTTTGGATATTTAAAATGGATACATTACACCCCAGAGGCCTGAACGACATCTGAGTCATCCTTGGACTAGTCCTACCTTTAGTTATTAATTCCCCTAATTACGATATGCCTGGATCCGTCTAGTAAACACACTAAGACGCACATACATTTTCCTTCATAATCTTCTAATCATAACCTAGCGATCACATATGAAATCAAATACCCTCTTCTTCCAAACAACCTCTATATTTGAATAAACCATTCAAATTGTCTCATCTGAATAAACTTCTGACTCGTCAGTTGTCGTTAAAATTCCCCCCCCCCCCCTCCGTTTTTTCCTACATTGTGAATTAGAATTCGTTCACACAAATCTCTACTTACTTTTTCAGCAATAGTTCTGTCCATCTCTGTACTTGATGACATCTCACACGATTCCCCGGACTTTGCATGCCATTCTGCGTTCCACCATGCGCTTCACCGTATGCGGTCCACCACCTAACTTTGGCCTGCCTCGGCTTCCGTAGTTTAAGTAATCTCCATGACTACGGCCCGCATTGACCCAAACAAATCCCCATCTACTACATCAATAAAAATAATAACACCGAATAAAAGTAACACACTTATGTTACGGTATCACTAACGGGAAATAAACCTTTACAGACCACATTATGGGGAAAAAACCTCTTTTATTAGAAATATTTACGTTCTCGGTGCTGTTACAACATTTGACTTATATAAAATCACGCAAAACATTTTTATTTTATATTTTAATATCCCAAGTTTTATTCATGTAATCATATGTTCCCATTCTAATCGTAATTCAATTTGACTATTTCTTTTATCCTGTCTGTTATTTGTTTGAACTTTGACCCATCATGTTTTGGCGGTTTTTTCCTTGCCAATTCTGTTCCATCTGAACTGGGCCAATCAGTACCCAGTGTTGTGTATATATATACCAGCATGTTTTAAACTGAAATTTTATGCCTGATGAAGACGCCAGTTCGGCGTCGAAACGCGTTGCAATAAAGCACCTATTTAAACCAAGGAAGAGTCTACTCGTCTCTCCATCGCACCTGATCCACGCAGCAGCGCCAATATAGATCCTCTCGTTTTCTACTTTTATCCACTACCCTATAGCTATGGGTAGGATTAGATAGTTGTGTGTTTTTACAGATTAGATTGTTGGACTACTTCGATGACGGAGTTTTGTTTGTTTTTTTTATTTATAAAATGAATAACGATTGTGTGATTTTTATTTCAATAAAAAAAAATTCCATATCTTTGTTTTTTTCTAAACTTTATTACTACCATCTTAGTATTGGCTGCTGGCTGACCATGTCCATTACTAAGGCGGAGCTTTATGTTAGACATGAAGAGGCTAACACTAACCCCCATTATTACCCCGATACCAACCGCCACCACTAAGAGCCGGGTACGGTCTAGTACCTGACCATCTGTAATGATGTTTGGGCACTGGCGTGGCCGCAGGCTAGTTTTGGGCTGGAAAAGCCCAAAAACAGTGGCCCTTCCCACCCTGGTAATACTAGCCTGCTGCTGTATTGTATCTGGCTGGTTATAAAAATGGAGGAATCCCACATTGTTTCCTATTTTAAAAAAAAATGACATTGGATCCCCCCTATTTTTCATAACCCCATAACCGGCCAGATACAACACAGCAGCAGGCTTTCATTACCAGGGTGGGAAGGGCCACTGTGTTTGGCATTTCCAAGCCTGCGGCTGCCCCAGTGCCTGACCATTACTACAGATGGTTGGATACTGGATCGTACCTGGTGACGGTGGGTACCGGTTTAATAATGGGGGTTAGTGTTAACCTCTGCACCGGTTAACACTGAGCCCCGCCTTAGTAATGTATGCTGTCAATCAGCCAGCAAATAATCAAAAGGCGGTAGTAAAAAGTTTTTAAAAAAAATACAAAGACCTAGAAAAAAAAACAGGTTTATTGAAATAAAAAAAACCCACACAACCCTCATTGACCATTTTATTGATAATAAAAAAATCAGTCATCGAAGTAGTCCTCAAATCAGACGTAGTCCAACGACCGAACCTGTAAGAAAAACAAAACAAGGGCCTGTTAACATCACCACTGCCCTTCCGTCAGAGGTTTCCATCGGATGACCCCTCAACGGAAAAGCAAGCAAACCAGCTTCGGTGTCCCTCACCATTGGTTCCGTTGTTTTGCTGGAGTCAACACGTGGCAGGCTTAGATACAGGGCCCAAGTGCACGTGTGATACCAGCTGATTGGCGTGGCTCCTGGGAGTCGGGCCCCGACCCATCTCCAGCAGAGTGGCATTGAACTTACCCTCCCCTTCGGCCGCAGCGGAGCTTCTGACTCCATCCATGGTCGGGATGTTGTGCACAGCGCATAGTGTTGTGATGTAATGCGCTGTGACGTCAAGGAAGGTAAGTACTGTCAGTTACTATAGTAACGGGGGTCCATATAGTTTATTACATAGGCCCCTGTTACTATAGTAACTATTCACTTGTGCGGGGGGCCCCCCTGGCTTTTGGGCCCGGTTGCAATTGCGACTGCTGCGACCCCTATAGTTATGCCACTGCTGGGCACATAAAAAGGAGATGCATCAGTCTCATTTATACAGTTTTCTTTTTGGATCCACTCCTGGCTTGGTCTCAAAAAACTTAGCCTGAAACGGTGTGTGATACCCTAGCTATATAGTAATATTTCTGACTAGTGCTAAATGGTACAAAAATTGTTTTGTTTTTTACTTTTGTTTTTTTTTTGTCTTTTTTTTTTTTTTGTTCCCTTTTTGATGCTGTCAGTTTGGGTCATTAGACCTGCGGTTAGGCTGGGATTTATTTGTGGGTCTTAAAAAAAAAAAAAAAAAAAAAAAAAAAAAAGTTAAAAAAAAACCTCAGTTGTGACGGGATTGCTTCCATTCTTTATGGCAAGATAACAGCACCTAAAACTTTTCCAGCACCGTTAGTCTCTGCATGTAATGCTGCCAGCAAGCGGCGCTTATTTATATCTTCACGTTGGCGGGTTGCCACTTGCATAACAGATGGTTAAAGTTTTGTGGAATGCGGTTTATTACTCGATAACACTCTGCTCCTAATTAGCAGTGAATAGGATTGTTCTTACGGTGTGGAGTTTTTAGGCCTATGTAGTTAACTGAGCTAGAGAACCGATCTCATCCTGACAAATTGCTGCAATTCTCCATTAAAATAATAGGAATCATAAATTGATAAAACTCTTTTAGTTTTTGGGAAATGTATGTACAAAGAAATATGGCTGCCACAGGGTTGTCATCCAGCTTCCCGCTACAGCCCTGCTTATGGATGTGGGGTTAAGGAGGCAATGTGTTGTGATGACTGCCGTGTCCATTATCATCCAGGTTTCCCCTTATCTAGAGCTGAACAAAAATTTTAACAGCTTAAGGCCTTATTCACACAGACAAGTATTACGTCCGTGATACGCGTGTGAAAATTACGAGCGTCGCGCGGACCTGTTAGTGAATGGGGCCGTTAAGACAGCCCGTGATTTTTGACGCAGCATATGTCCGCTGCGTAAAACTCACATGTCCTATACTTGGCCGTTTTTCGCGTATCACGCGCCCGTTGATGTCAATGGGTGCGTGAAAATCGCTTCTGTGTGATGCGCGCAACAGTAGATAAAGAAATGAAGGAAAAAAAATAAAAGCACTGCCTTGATTTATTTTTCTGAACTTCAAAACCGCGTTTCAAAAGCATGACATGCGTGAAAATCACGCAGCACATACTGATGACACACGCAACTGCAACGCGCAAAAAACACAGCAGTTTTTGCACGTGCAAAACACACATGTTCGTGTGTGTATAAGGCCTAAGTGAGAGGCGTGCTAATTCTATTGTATATGATATATACATGGCAACAGTACTGATTTTTGAAGGACGGTCCTGCAGACCACACCACAAAATTAAATGAGAGCTATGATAAGCTGCATTAAAAGTGGCATTTCTGGGCAATTTTTCTTGGGTAAATTTGTTATTTGAAGTTGGTAAATTTGGAAATGAATGTTACAGGGTTCAAACAAAGATTTCACGTGATCCTCCAGCAGATGGACTATGGGTCTCGTGTGTCAGGTGACCGTTGTCAGCAACCAATCAGTTCATCTTTTAAAACTACTAAAAAGTTGAGTACGTTGTGAATTCTGGTTGCTATGGGCAACAAGGCAACGCTAAATATTTTTGATGCAAGTGTTACCCAGTGTCCCTACTACCAAAAGTCCCTTTCCCATTCCAAGACTAGTTTCTGGCATCACTGGAGCCAGGCAGACCGTAGGCCCTGCCCTGTCGCGACCAACGCCCACCATTGTGATGTGCCAACTTCAAACCTTTCTGCCTGACCCATAGTTGCCTGTAAGTTACTACAATATAGCCTCGTACCTAATCAATCGCTTAACCCCTTTAGGACACAGCCTGTTTTGGCCTTGTGGACACAGATGATTTTTTCAAATCTGACGTGTCCGTTTATGTGGTAATAACTCCGGAACACTTTTACCTATCCAAGCGATTCTGAGATTGTTTTCTCGTGACATATTGTACTTTATGTTAGTGAAAAAATTTGGTCGATAAATTCAATATTTATTTGTGGAAAAACTTCAAATTTTAGCAAAAATTTTCAACCATTTTTCTAAATGTAAATGTGTTTGCTTGTAAAACAGATAGTAATACCACACAAAATAGTTACGAGTTAACATCCCCCATATGTCTACTTTGTTTGCATCATTTTTTTCACGTACTTTTGTTTTTCTAGGACGTTACAAGGCTTAGAACTTTAGCAGCAATTTCTCATATTTTCAAGAAAATTTCAAGAGGCTATTTTTTCAGGGACCAGTTCAGTTCTGAAGTGCTTTTGAGGGCCTTCTATATTAGAAAGTCCCCATAAATCACCCCATTTTGAAAACTGCACCCTTCAAGGTATTCAAAACCACATTCAGAAAGTATTTGAACCCTTTAGGCATTTCACAGGAATTAAGGCAAAGTAGAGGTGAAATTTACAAATTTCATTTATTTAGCCGAAATTCATTTGTAATAAAAAAAAAAAAATCTGTAACACAGGTTTTACCAGAGAAACGCAACTCCATATTTATTGCCCAGATTCTGCAGATTTTAGAAATACCCAACATGTGCCCCTAATGTCCTAATGGACTGAAGCACAGGTCTCGGACGCAAAGGAGCACCCAGTGGATTTTGGGGCCTCCTTTTTTTAGGAATATATTTTAGGCACCATGTCCGGTTTGAGGAGGTCTTGTGGTACCTAAACAGTCAAAACCCCCCAAAAGTGACCCCATTTTGGAAACTACACACCAAGGCATTTTTCTAGTGGTATAGTTAGCATTTTGACTCCACAGTTTTTTTGCAGAATTTAGTGGAATTAATCTGTGAAGATGAAAATAACCTATTTTTCTGTGGAAACATAGAATTTTTTCATTATTACAAGGAATAAAGGAGAAAAAGCACCCCAACATTTGTAAAGCAATTTCTCCCGATTACGGAAATACCCCATAAGTGGTCGTAAACTGATGTTTGGACCCACAGCAGGGCTCAGGAGGGAAGGAGCGCCTTCTGGATTTTGGAGCGCAGATTTTGCTGGATTGGTTTTCAGGGTTTGCAACGCCCCGGAGGGACCAAAACAGTGGAAACCCCCCAAAAGTGACCCTATTTTGGAAACTACACCCCTCAAGAAATTTTAGAGCTAAGGTTACCAAAAAACGATTTTGGCGCTTTAAATTCTTTATTCTGCGGGTCGGTACGATTTACGGCGATACCATATGTGTATAGGTTTTTTTTTTAGACACGCTATTCTGAGCCGTAACTTATTTTTTCGTCAAAGCTGTGGGAGGTCTTGTTTTTTGTGGTACGGGTTGTAGTTTTTATTGGTACTATTTTGGGGTAAATGTAACTTTTTGATCACTTTTTATTCTATATCTTGGGAGGGGTGGTGACCAAAAAACAGAGATGCTGACATAGTTTTCCGTTTATTTTGGAAAAATTAACATAGTTTCATAGTTTGGGTCGTTACGAACACGGTGATACCAAATATGTGTACTTTTTTTTAACGGTTTCATTTTTTACCTATAATGAAAACAAAAACTTATTTTTACACTTGTATAAAACATTTTTATTAACTTTTTACACTATTTTTTTGACCTGCAGCTCTGATCGCTGCTAGAATACATTACACTACCTAGGTAGTGTAACGTGTTCCAACTGTCAGTGTGACGTCAGTCACTCTGACAGTTGGTCTACGAGGATCAGCCAGAGGCTGATCCTCATAGGCTTCCACACGTGGAAGATCCGGAGGCCGTTGTCTGGCCCCCGGGTGCCATCACAAGCATCAGAAGCCCCCACGATTGCATGGGGGCTGCTGATGCGCTACAAATCCGCTACATGCGGAGATCGCAATCGAGCCCCGCATGTAACGGGTTAATTGCCGAAATCAGCAGCGATGAGCCGCTGATCGGTAACACTGGAGTGTCAGCTGTCGGGGACAGCTGATCTCCAAGTTCCCGATGCACACCTTGTCGCCGACGGTGTGCATCGGGAACGACAGTGACTTCCTGTCACTCTGACAGCAAGCCTATCAGGACAAGCCGAAGGTTGGTCCTGATGGGCTTCCGTCCATGGCAGACACGGAAGCCATTGTTTGGCTTCCGTTTGCCATACTAACTATCGGCAAACCCCCAAAATTCAGCGATTGCAACCGATCGCCGAATTTAAGGGGTTGATTCGCCGAAATCAGCGGCAAAGGACCGCTGGTCGGCAAGAATGGAGTGTCAGCTGTCGCCGACAGTGTGCGCCGGGAAAAACCTCAGTAACTGTACGTCCTTGTGCGGGAAGTAACCTCACGCAACGACGCACAGTTACGTCCTCGTGCGGGTAGGGGTTAAAACTAGTTCTGCTGATCACACAGAAGGAAAGTCACGAGACCATCATTAAGCAGAGCCAGCCAAATCTTGTGGATTTTGGACCTACTCTGCTGGCGCTGCAGCTCGGCCAAGTAGTTCCTCTTTGTTTTGGCGATTGCTGCTGCCGCCTTCGTAGTACCGCCACAGCTCAGTGCCTTCTACCCCACTGCTGGCTATAAACATGTCTCGTTAACAGACTTTATTAGCAATTGGGTCAGGGCAGTAACCCACCACCATTAGCAGTGGAAGAGTTAAACATGGTCATGGTTTTGCATTGCTTCAGTCAGAAAACAAGTTCATCTTGATGTTTGTATGATAACGACCATGATGCGATGAAGCGACGTTTTCAGCTTATTCTGCTATAAAAAGAATGAAGCGTTCCTGACTTGCGCCCTCATGACACTTCCCCGTACAGACGTGGCTGCTGCACATCTAGCCATGTTTATTGTACGATTTATAATATAGCTACACTTTGCAGTGATATTTCATAAAGGCATAGGGAAGAGCATATCCTGGATGCCTGCCTTCAGTGTAATATTACAAGTTATAGTTACTCGAGATAGGTGGTTGATCCAGGGATTTATGCTGACTGCCATATTGAAGTCTGCAAGGACTTTTTTCTTTAAAGTGTACCTGGCTTTTCAGAATAAGCAGTCGTGTGTGTATGAGGAATAACCCTATTTCTGGCAAATATATGACTTGTATTCTGCATTATTTTGCAATTTCCCCTCTGCTGTTTCTGAGCTAGTGCAGAGGCGTAGCTAGTTTCTCCAGCACCCAGGACATATTTTTCAGTTTGGCGCCCCCCAAACCCCTTTCCCCAGATCTCCTTCCCCCTCGCCATGTTTGTTTCCTGTACCAATCAATGACGTGTCATTTCTTTTCCGAGTTTTTTTTATTTTATGTAACTCGAGTATAAAAACATTTGTACATTTTACAAGCAATATAGTTCTATATACAATACCAGAACCAAACTCATTACATAAATACAGCATCAGAACAAGCTCATTACATATATACAGCTCCAGAACAAAGCTCTGTACATAATTGCAGCACCAGAACAAAGCTCATTACATATACAGCACCAGAACAAAGCTCATTACATATACAGCACCAGAACCGAGCTCAGTACATACATACAACACCAGCACAAATACAGCTCAATTTAGTGCAACCCCTGCCGTATAGGTTTGCACTAAATTGTTGAGTTGCGGTTTCACAAAAAAAAGAAATAATATCGTAATCATACCACCCATCATTTCGCTGCAGATCATACAGTGACTACTGCACTGATTAGAGGCAGAATAAACATTTACATTAAAGCGTAGCTAAACTTTTGCAAAAAAAATAAATACTTAAACTGCTATTATGTCCCTCTATGTGAATACATGATTCCTAGCAATTTTTTTTCACTTTAAAGTACCTTTTTTGCAGCATTTTTTCTTGTGAAACCGTCCACATCTATTTTCTCACACTTCCTGATTCTGGCTGGTTGCTAGGGGCGTGTTTTACTGTGTGTGATGTTACGATTTGTCTATCTTTCATGGGCAGTGAACTCTGAGGTGATCATTACGATACTGTGAGCGAGCACTGAGCTATGATACTGTGAGCGAGCACTGAGCTATGATACTGTGAGCGAGCACTGAGCTATGATACTGTGAGCGAGCACTGAGCTATGATACTGTGAGCTAGCACTGAGCTATAATACTGTGAACGAGCACTGAGCTATGCACAGCACAACACATTATATACAGAGATGGAAATATATCTGCACACTCCAGAAGAAAGCAATCAGAGTTTTTCTTTTCACTTTCCCTGGCAAGTGCAGGGAAGATAGGACAGGACGGCAGGGTGATTGGGGGTGGGGGAGGGGAAGCAGTCCCAGTCTTATCTGATGCTAATTAGCAGCTCAGATTACAGTGTCCTGACAGTCTTTGCCGGAGAGAAGGGGGAGAATCATGCAGGCACAGATACCAGTGCACACAGTCTCTTCCATGCGCTCTGCTGCTAGAGAACTGTGTAGTGTATAGAGGCCGAAAGACCTTCCTGACGTCACGATGGGGGCGTGCACATCTGACGTCAGGATGGGACCACCACCCACCCGTACTCAGAGGCAGCAGAATCCGTTCACCGGTACATTCAAACGGTGTACGGATTTCTGCTAGCAACAGGAGAAATACAAGAAATAAAATGTGGTAGAAAAGTGTCAGAGTGGCCATTTAAAACACATATAACATAAAAAGGAGCCCAAATTCATTAATAAAGTATATTACAAAACATATTTATATTACACATGCTGCTAGAAAATAAAAAGTTGATCGAACGTTTAGTTATGCTTTAAGTGGCTCACCGGTGATGTCTCAGATTCTACTTTTTCTCCATCCGGTCCAGACCTCTATGATGACTTCTCCCGGTCACAGCCCATTTAAAACCGGAAACTGGCATAATTGCATTGATCGAAATCCCTCATTGTTAGGGCTCATGCACATGACATTGCCCAGTGTGCTGCACAGTAATGCTTCTAGGGGAGAACAGGGCATCTGATGGAGCATAGCCCATTTATTTTCAGATGGTTTTGTATGAAAAAACTTCTTGATGCCTCTGTATGAAATCGGTGGGATACAGAGGTACTGTAGAGGCCGTGTGGACCTGCATAAAAGAGCCGTATTACGGACATGGGCAGAACCACTTAGGTGTTAGGGTATGTTCACACGCCCTATTTACGGACGTAATTCAGGCGTTTTTCATCTGGAATTACGCCCGAAAAAACTTCTCCAAACAGTTGGCAAACTTCTGCCTATTGAATACAATGGGTCTTACGGGGTTCTGTGCAGACGGGCTTTTTTTTACGCGCTGCTGTCAAAAGACGGCGCGTAAAAAGACGGCCGCCTCAAAGAAGTGCATGTCACTTCTTGGGACGTAATTGGAACCAGTTTTCATTGACTCCATTGAAAAACTGCTCCAATTACATCCGTAATTGACGCCGCGAAAAACGCCTGGACTTGCAAAAACGTCTGACATTCAGGACCTGTTTTCGCCTTAAAATAGCTCTGTAATTTCAGACGTATTTTACGTTTGCGTGTGAACATACCCTTAAGTTTAGGTGTAAAAATCAGTCGCTAAATCTGCCTCCAAAATCAGCGTGATTTCCACACTGATTTGAGACCCTGATTTTAAAATACACACAGGTTTTACATTTTATTTATTTTATATATATATATTTTTTTTAAAGCAGTTTTATAAAAACTGCCTACTGGAAGTTTTTGATTTTGAAAAGTAAAATCAGCATGCTTTTCTTGGTGCTTTCAGCGCACAAGACAGCACTGAATTTGCCATGTTTTTTTCTGCTTCCCATTGACTTCAATGGGACCTTTTAGGGTGGATTTCATACCTGAATAGGTCAATAACGCTTTTTATAATTTATGAACTATGGAGCTGATTCCTGTTTGAAAACAATGGAAGACAAAGTAGAAGCTGATTCGGACGTGGAAACGCCATGTGAACATACCCTTAGGCCAGATTCCCATGTAGCGTAAATGCTGTGGAATTTCCGCAATGGAATTCTGTGCGGAAATTCCGCAGTGTTTACAGTAGCAACAAAGTGGGTGAGAATTAGTATATCTCATGCCCAAACTGCGGGAAAAAACGCAGCGGAAATGTTAATAAGTTAACCTGCGGTGCAGAATTTAACTCCGCAGCATGTGAATTTATGTTGCGTTTTCATTGATTTTCTGCTGCGGGTTTTGGTCATTGAATTCCACGGGGATGTAAAACCTGCAATAGAAAGTCATGTGCTGCGACTTTTGTGGCGTAATCTCAGTGTTTACGCTGCAAAAATCACATCAGAAAAAAAAAAAACATACATATACGCAAAACGCTTTCCGTCTTGTAGTCCGGCGTTCTGGAATGACGTATCCCATGTGACCACTGCAGCCAATCACGTGGCCTTAAATGTCATCCAGGGAGGCCGGAGCGGATGTCAGGGGGTAAGTATGTGCGCTTAAGTACGCAGCGGGATTTCCGTCCGAAATATCGCACCAAAGTTCTGTGGATTCCAGGTCGGATACGCTGCGTGGTTTTTACGCAGCGTATCCGTCCCGTGGGAACCCAGCATCAGGGAGGCTAAAGGCTGACATTATGGCCATGGGGCAACAGCATTTTTAGTTTGCTGTAATGCAAGGTATCATGGGGCAGGGTATTATGTTGCTATATGTGCCAGGTATCTGAACGATGTCCTATAATGAGGGCGGTGGGAGCAGATTAAACGGTGTTTGTGCCTATTTTTTATTTTGAATGTTGGACGGTATGATACGGTGTGGGACGTCCTGGCCTCCTGATAAGAACTTGGTTCCTTTTTCCTCCCATCTTCCAGACCAGGAACTTGATAGCGAATGCAATATAAAATATGGTTTTGAGAGTAATTTTAGATAACTGTGTTTTTATGCATATGATAGAAAACCTGACAGCTCCCCCGCAGGCAATGATTTATTCCTAGAAAGGGCTAATTGTTTCCTGGAAGTAAACACTTGAGAGATCTTCAAGAGTGGAGGGGTTTAATAATAAAATATTGCATCACGGTCCAGCTGCTCAGACACGGCTCCTATAGAGGGGTTTAGCCTAGTAAATACAGAATGGAACTTTTCTTGTTTGTATGTAAATACAAATACCTCAAAGGCAGCAAATAATCCGGTGCTTTGCATGTCTATTCTGATTATAAATCCATTGTACTAAAGGTTATTGCTTCAAATCACAAAGTAAACGTGAAGGTAAGTCACTGGGTCACAGAAACAAAATATATTTATTCTTTAAAGGGCATTTCCCCCCTAGTCATGTTAAAAGTGGGAAAGTAGGGTGACAACCAAAAATGACCCAGCATTTCTAAAACCGCAAATTGGCATAGCTGGTCGCATAACTTTTTATATTTGCTGTTCAGGAGACTGGCAAAGTTGGGTGACCACTGTAGTGGGAGCTGCGATTCTCCGAAATAAATAAAACTAAGAAAAAGGTGAATAGAATTTAGCAATTTAACAAAAGAGAACAAATCAAGGAATAATATTTACTAGTTCTTTGACCCATTCCCACCCCGCCATAAATATATGGTGCAGGCAGCTATAGCGCATCTGTGGGGGCAGCTGTCAATCACAGAAAACACCGATCCCAACTGTTTAACCCCTGACCTGTATCTCGGGACAACCATCCGCTAGCGTGGAAAACCGCAAACAAAGAGCAAAATTCCCTCTGGCGAAACCCAGCCTATCCATATATTACCTGTTCAATGGCCAGCAATACATTTCCCCTGTAGCGGACACTGCAACTTAATTGTATGGCCATCTGCAACTTCCCCTGGCGATAGAAGCCAATCACCAGGGGTTTCTAAGCCAGACCCACAGCAATTCGCTGATTAGTGGGTCGATTCAATCTGAAAAGAAGTTAATGGGTAATTAAACTTTCAAAAAATCTTGATACATCAGAAGTTTGGATCGATGGGGGTCTGAGCACTAAAACCCCCACCGATCGCTAAAACGAAGTGGCAGAAGTGCTCAGGTGAGCGAATGGCGTACAGGCTCAATCGAATGTCTGAGTCCATACAGCTATCTGAGGAAAGTGGAGAGAAACGAGGCAGCACAGTGCTCACCTGAGCGCTACTGCTGCTTCGTTTTAGCGATCAGTGGGGTCTCAGTGCTCGGAAACACCACCGGTCAAAACTCAGTCTCAGTTCACTCAGTCTTCAGAGACTCCGTTTTTTGAAAGTTTAGTTAACCTTTAACTTTGGGACAAACCCTTTAAGGCCAAAATTGTCTGTGTCCTTAAAGGGGTTTTCCACTTTCAGCAAATAAATCTTATTGATTGTATAATGAAAACTTTTTTTTATTTTTTTTAAAATCCCCTGGATGTAAACAATTGAAGGATCTCATTGTATGACCGCAAGCAGAGATATTGAAAACCATGAGGAATTTGGATTTGATGGATATTACATAACTCTTCATTATACAATATTTCAATATACTTTCTGCTTAAAGAGGCTCTGTCACCAGATTTTTCAACCCCTATCTTCTATTGCAGCAGATCGGCGCTGCAATGTAGATAAGAGTAACGTTTTTATTTTTAAAAAACGAGCATTTTTGGCCAAGTTATGACCATTTTTGTATTTATGCAAATGAGGCTTGCTAAAGTCCAACTGGGCGTGTATTATGTGTGTACATCGGGGCGTTTTTAATTCTTTTACTAGCTGGGCGTTGGGAATGGGAGTGTATGATGCTGACGAATCAGCATCATCCACTTCTGTTCGTTAACGCCCAGCTTCTGGCAGTGCAGACACAGCGTGTTCTCGAGAGATCGGCGCTGTGACGTCACTCACTTCCTGCCCCAGGTCCTGCATCGTGTCAGACGAGCGAGGACACATCGGCACCAGAGGCTACAGTTGATTCTGCATCAGCGTTTGCAGGTAAGTCGATGTAGCTACTTACCTGCAAACGCTGATGCTGCTGCAGAATCAACTGTAGCCTCTGGTGCCGATGTGTCCTCGCTCGTCTGACACGATGCAGGACCTGGGGCAGGAAGTGAGTGACGTCACAGCGTGATCTCTCGAGAACACGCTGTGTGTCTGCACTGCCAGAAGCTGGGCGTTCTGAAGAGAAGTGGCTGATACTTCTATACACAACGCCCAGCTAGTAAAAGAAGTAAAAACGCCCCGATGTAACGAACACAATACACGCCCAGTTGTACTTTAGAACGCCTCATTTACATAAATATAAAAATGGCCATAACTTGGCCAAAAATGCTCGTTTTTTTTTAAAAAAAACGTTACTCTTATCTACATTGCAGCGCCGATCTGCTGCAATAGGAGATAGGGGTTGCAAAATCTGGTGACAGAGCCTCTTTAATTTCCTCATGTTTTTTTTTATTATAAAAAGAAATACATTTATTTGTATGGAAACCAGAAATCAACACTTAACTTTCAAAAAACTTCTGACACGTCATAGTGG
This sequence comes from Rhinoderma darwinii, assembly GCF_050947455.1. Lineage (NCBI taxonomy): Eukaryota > Metazoa > Chordata > Amphibia > Anura > Rhinodermatidae > Rhinoderma > Rhinoderma darwinii. Next base: position 388,457,644 of record NC_134690.1, read on the forward strand.
CATGTTAGTGCTCGGACTACCCCCAACCAAAACTTCTGAGACCCCCACTGATCACTAAAAGCAGAAGCGTTCGGGTGAGCACTGAGCCGCTTTGTTTCTGATCGGCTTTTTTCGGACAGCTGAGCATTTGGTGTATGGGCTCAATAGAAAGTCTGATTCCGTACAACACTGCTTGGCTTTCTGAAAAAAGCAGATCAGAAACGAAGTAGCTCACCCGAACGCTTCTGCCGCTTCGTTTTAGCGATTGGTGGGGGTCTCAGTGCTCGGACCCCCACCGATCAAAGCTTCTGACATGTCACTATGACATGTCAGAAGTTTTTTGAATGTTTAGTTATAATTTACGGGTTAAAATACATAGTAAACAAGTTCCTACAGAGTTTGTGAGGTTGGTTGTCTCCATTGGTACAATATTTTTTCTCCCCCCTCATAAATGTCTGATCAAAATATAAAACAGCTGCAAAAGTAACTGGAGGACGCCAGGTTTCTGTGTGCAAGATCAGATGGCCAAAATCACTTATGAGCAAGTAGTATTTTCCAAGAATTTAATTGTAGTCTATGTGGGACCTGCGATCATGCTCCATTAGCTTCTTATTGCAATCACAAATCCAGTCCCCATAGACATGTTTATACAGGCGTATAAGGTAAAAACAGGATTGGACCCCAGCAGCGAGAAGTACAAAAAGATTTTTCAACTCAAGGTATTCCTGCTTTGCTCTGGGATCTATGCCAGTTTTTGGCACACCCATAGCAGAGCCAGGCTTGCGCATGCCAATAATCTAGTCGCTGTTGTCTATTAAAATGTGCTGGCACGGGGCCAAGGCTGCTGGGACTGACCATGTCAATACATCTATATGGTGGCTCCCTGCTGTTTTTTTTTTAACAATCTATATGGGGCTACTTCTATTTCGTCAAGCAGCTGATATCACTACCGGTAGCAGGTCTATTCAGCATTTATTTTCAGTTCGGATAGGTGCTTGCTGCTATGCTTCAAAAGTTCTGCATTGGTAGGGCCCTGTCACTAGCAGGTAGGGATCTTGTGGAGCCCTAGGCAGAGGAATTTCTAGCCATCTGTACCATCCATGAGGCTGGATCAGAACTTTGCCCCAGTTGGCACACTTTCTTAACTACAGGCCCCTGGACTGTCCCTTATCTCAGCTCAACAGTAGCTGAAGGTGAAGAGTCCATGAGCAACAAAACTAAAGAGGTACGTCATTCTGTCATAGGGACTGTAGCACAATACCACAGCACTGTATAGTATGACCTGGCCACTATGAACGGTGCCACCTGTACAGTATTGTAGTCGTTATGTGGGTAATGTATGTCCTGTTTATCTGGGCACTGTGTGGCATTATCTGGACAATGTATACTCTCGTTATCTGAATGCTGTATGGCATTATTTATTTGGATTCGCTCGGCCACTATTTATGAGTACTGTGTGGCATGGTCTGGGGAAAGTATATGCTATATCTCTGGGCACTGTGTTGCACTGACCAAGCACTATATACACTATATATCTGGGCACTGCATTGAACTATCCAGGAACTACATGGCCCTAAGTTAACACTGGCTTTATTTATGCAATTTCCAGTATCTAAACACGTTTACTCAATGTAAGAAAATATATTGACTAAAGAAATATAAAATGCAAAAAGTAATAATACAAGTAGTAATGAAATACACTATAATAAAGCATCTGAGGAATATGAAAAATTAAAGGGTCACTGAATATCTCCAGCGTTCATGTGCCCTGGTGACAGACACTTATTTTCTGCTCTGTACTGAACTAAAAAGATAAAATTAATGTGCAGTACAAATGATCTATAAGACCCTGGGTAATGGCTGTTTCCTCTGTGCACCTCCTTTGTGTCCTCTAATGCCAAGCCACTGATCCGCTTGTACTATACAGGAGAAATTGTAACGCTGCTATAGAGTACAGTACCAGGGAGAAAATCGGTGACTGTCCATCTACCATACCTCACAACTTTTGAATTTGGAAAAGAGGGACATTTTTAAGCCACACCCCTAACCACGCCCAATATCCTGCATCAACACATCAAATCACGGCCAGATCCTATATATAAAATAACGCGCGCACATTCTCACTGCGGATCTCTGGACTGTCTGGATATCACAGATATTATGGATCTGGTTATATCGTCTTTGTGTTACTTTTCATATCTTGGGTATAACATTTGCTCATCACGACGGCAGCTGCAGGACAAACCAAAAGGCTGAGAACAATGAAAGTCAAGAGGGAGACCCTGTGGTTGATGACTTTTCAATTGACAGGTAGCAGAGTTACATGATGGATTTTTTTTCCCAGTTTAACTCTGCTGCCGGTCAATGGAAACTCATCCACCAGAGCCCCCATGTAGATTGCTCCACACACAGCCCCCTGTAGATAGCGCCACACACAGCTCCATGTACATAGCGCCACACACAGCCTCCCTGTAGATAGCTCCACACACAGCCCCCTGTAGATAGCGCCACACACAGCTCCATGTACATAGCGCCACACACAGCCCCCCTGTAGATAGCTCCACACACAGCCCCCCTGTAGATAGCTCCACACACAGCTCCATGTACATAGCGCCACACACAGCCCCCCTGTAGATAGCTCCACACACAGCCCCCCTGTAGATAGCTCCACACACAGCCCCCCTGTAGATAGCTCCACACACAGCCCCCTGTAGATAGCTCCACGCACCGCCCCCTGTAGATAGCTCCACGCACCGCCCCCTGTAGATAGCTCCACGCACCGCCCCCTGTAGATAGCGCCACGCACAGCCCCCTGTAGATAGCGCCACGCACAGCCCCATGTAGATAGCGCCACGCACAGCCCCCTGTAGATAGCGCCACGCACAGCCCCTGTAGATAGCGCCACGCACAGCCCCCTGTAGATAGCGCCACGCACAGCCCCCTGTAGATAGCGCCACGCACAGCCCCCTGTAGATAGCGCCACGCACAGCCCCCTGTAGATAGCGCCACGCACAGCCCCCCTGTAGATAGCGCCACGCACAGCCCCCTGTAGATAGCGCCACGCACAGCCCCCTGTAGATAGCGCCACGCACAGCCCCCTGTAGATAGCGCCACGCACAGCCCCCTGTAGATAGCGCCACGCACAGCCCCCTGTAGATAGCGCCACGCACAGCCCCCCTGTAGATAGCGCCACGCACAGCCCCCCTGTAGATAGCGCCACGCACAGCCCCCCTGTAGATAGCGCCACGCACAGCCCCCCTGTAGATAGCGCCACGCACAGCCCCCTGTAGATAGCGCCACGCACAGCCCCCTGTAGATAGCGCCACGCACAGCCCCCTGTAGATAGCGCCACGCACAGCCCCCCTGTAGATAGCGCCACGCACAGCGCCCCTGTAGATAGCGCCACGCACAGCCCCCTGTAGATAGCGCCACGCACAGCCCCCTGTAGATAGCCCCACGCACAGCCCCCCCCCCTGTAGATAGCCCCACGCACAGCCCCCCCCCCTGTAGATAGCCCCACGCACAGCCCCCCCCCCGTAGATAGCGCCACGCACAGCCCCCCCCCCCGTAGATAGCGCCACGCACAGCCCTCCCCGTAGATAGCGCCACGCACAGCCCCCCCGTAGATAGCGCCACGCACAGCCCCCCCCCCGTAGATAGCGCCACGCACAGCCCCCCTCTGTAGATAGCCCCACGCACAGCCCCCCGGTAGATAGCACCACGCAAAGCCCCCCCTGTAGATAGCCCCACGCACAGCCCCCCGGTAGATAGCGCCACGCACAGCCCCCCTGTAGATAGCGCCACACACAGCCCCCCTGTAGATAGCCCCACGCACAGCCCCCTGTAGATAGCGCCACGCACAGCCCCCCCTGTAGATAGCGCCACGCACAGCCCCCTCTAGAGAATACCCCACGCACAGCCCCCTCTAGAGAATACCCCACGCACAGCCCCCTCTAGAGAATACCCCACGCACAGCCCCCTCTAGAGAATACCCCACGCACAGCCCCCTCTAGAGAATACCCCACGCACAGCCCCCTCTAGAGAATACCCCACGCACAGCCCCCCTGTAGATAGCGCCACACACAGCCCCCCTGTAGATAGCGCCACACACAGCCCCCCTGTAGATAGCGCCACACACAGCCCCCCTGTAGATAGCGCCACACACAGCCCCCCTGTAGATAGCGCCACACACAGCCCCCCTGTAGATAGCTTGAAAACTGATCCGTAATCTTCATCCGTTTTATTTGTGCGTGTGCACGTAGCCTTACTGTGCACTTGTGTGGTTCATATATTTTGTATTTCTTGTTTGTTTTTCCTGTGAAAAACTGTAGCATTTCATTCCTGTCATCCCACAACATATTCCAGCACAATACGTAGATCAGCGAGGGTAATTAGTCTTTACTACACTGGTAATTTACATGAATGGATTCCTGCTATTATTTGATTCATTTTTAGAATTTCAGACGCAGCTGTCGTGACTCGTCTAAGCCGGCGGCATTCATAGTACAGTCAATGTACAGGAACACGGCTCTCTCTACTGTGCAGTGACTCATGCAGCAGATCCTGATTGTCAGGAGACTTATATATATATATATATATATATATATATAAAATATAATGTATATAGTAAGGTTCATGTGAATCTATGAATAAGCATTCACTCTCACGTGTCTGTGGTGCTGCATACATTACTGGTTGGTGCCAACAAGACTAAAAATGATAATGGGCATATACTGACCAAACACATGGGACACACTCGTTCAGACTGCAGCTATCTCGCCTAATTGCTCCATAATCATACATTCTCCAATCAGCTGAGCGTGCATGTTTATTTCAGCGACAAGCTGCTGCCATACACCAGTCAGCAGACTATCTTTAAAGAGGACCTGTCCTGTCCGCTCTCCTGACGTATAAAATAGCATTTAATTTTTTTTATTTTTTTTTACTATAATGCATTGGAATACCTATGTGTTACCTTTGTTAGGCCCAGGGCTGTCACAGTGGATCTGTCACCTAAATCACTGTGAGGAGGGTTGGGGAGCGTTCTCATAAATACACCGGACTCATAACTATGAGTCCATTATATTCTTCAATTGCTCCTATTTGACAATTGCCACAATTTTTGTTTTGTGCCATTTAGTCTAATAAGAGTACGGATCTGTCCCGGTAATACGCTGCCCTTACCTAGGATCTGCTTTATAGAGAACCTTTCGCCTCTCCTAACATTTCTTTTTTTGTAACTGATTGCATTGCCCATAAAGTAACAATCTTGAAGGATCTTCTCTTAGATCTCTGTGTTGTTCCGTTCCTCTGTTATTCTTAGAAATCTACGAATAAATTGACAACTGGGTGTTCCTAGTTGGGGGTGTATCCCTACACAGACTGACACTGTCCAATCAGTGCTCAAAGTCTCATCCTGTGTAAGGACACGCCCCTTTGACAAGGGGAACGGTAACACCCAGTTGTCAATTTATTTATACATTTCTAGGAGGAATAACAGAAGAACGACACAACACAGGGTTATAGGAAAAGATGTTCCAGAATTATGATTTTATGGGCAATACCAGTATTCACTAAAACAGTCAAAGAGCTGACAGGTCCTCTTTAATGCCGATTCCCTACCCCCATGGCAGATGTTGAAGACAGTTGGGCCCCAAACTCCTTAAATTATTGGCTTATCCCACAGAAATCTACTTTTATTTAATATGTATGTCCAGAGGATAACCCCATTTTTGGATTATTTCACTAAAACAAATTAGTCTTTATTAAAGGGATATTATGGTTTTAGCGATGAAAAGTTTTTCATTAAATATATAGTCATACAATTTTACAAAATTCTTCAAGGTTTTCTAAGTTTCTGCTTGTTGTCATTCAATAGAAACATTTATTGTTTTGTTTCTTTCAGGGGATATAAATATTTCCTGCTCATGTAATGGATACGGAAGTACATGGCTCGTTACAGTACAGTATCAGAGTTGTGTATTGTAACGAACCCTGCACCTGTGTTTCCATTACATGACCTGGACAGATTTTTATACACTGGGAGTAAACGTTACTGAAGTGTCGGGATTGTGAATAGACATCCTGTCCTGGTTGGATGTGATGTCTATTTACTGTCAAGACGCTTCAGTAACGTTAATGTGTGTGTATGTGGCTGCACATAGTGAACAACGCAGGATCACTATGTGCTGATTACATGAATGGGGAGAAGTGTATGACGCTGATTGGTCAGCGCCATACACTTCTCTCCACAACGCCCACTTGGTTAGAAGTAAAAACACGCATAAAGCTAAAATAGGTCATAACTTTGTGAAAATAGATCGTTTTTCTAACTAAAAAAAAACACTGCTGTTATCTACATTATAGCGCCGATCACATTATCTACAAGATAGGGTACTTATAATCTGGTGACAGAGCCTCTTTGGTTTTAATTGGCCAGCAAGCAGAGATCTTGAGAAGTTCATACGGAAAGAATATTGGAAAATTGGAAAACTTTTCTTTATATAAATAATAGGTTATTTGCAGAAACCAGTATAGCCTTATATATAATATGTGGGAGATATACGAGGAAATTAAAAGTGCACAAGCACATGTATAGTTGGAGCTCTGAGAATAATTTCCGCTGGTCCAAAGTATCCTTCAGTGTGTCCTACATATATTTATTTCTCAGTCTGATAGTCACTCCAAGATTTATATGTCTTGTCTTAATTTATGAAAAACTATCATGGCATTATGTACACTATAGGTCATGGACTCAAGCGGATTCACAAAGAACCTCAAAGCTGCTGTGGCCGAGATGCTCGGAGAAGACCATTATCACATATGCTCCTGACCCTTAAAGAGGACCCGTCACTAGGCCATATAAGTTGAACTGGTTCACTGACCTGAATAGCGCTGTCTCCCTGATTCCAGCACTGGTTTTTTTCCTGGACCCCTCCGTTCCAGAGATATGGCCAATGTTGGGTTGGCTCCTTATATGTTAATTGGCTGTAGTTAGCCAAGAGGGCGTGAACTACCCTCAAGCTGCCACACGCTGATTGGTTAGCATCGGAGGCAGCGAAGCTAGCTCCACCCCGTTTGCTACCTACAGCAAATTAGCATATAGGCAGCCAACACAACAGTGGACCATATCTCTGGAGCGCTGGAATTAAAGAGGCAGTGCTATTCAGGTCAGTAAACCAGTTCAACTTATGTGACCTAGTGACAGGTCCTCATTAAATACATTCCTACATGCACTTGATCTATTGTATTTTTATTTTTTTTAACCGATTTCTTATGCTTTATGGAATACAGATGGACTGAACACTTCTTGTGTGCATGTAGCCTTTAATTTTCCTGTTTACTTCGGATCGGCACCAGGAGTGCATGAATCAGTACTTCCTGACATTGTGCTGGATTCACACATCACGTATTTGTTGCAGATTTTGGTGCAGTTTTTTTTAGCCAAAGCTATAAGTGGATTCAAAAAGAATGGGAAATATAAAGGAAGAACTTTATACTTCTGCTCTTGCCTGGATCCACTTTTGGTTTTGGCTTAAAAATCGCAATCAAAACCTGCAACAAAAACTCGGTATGTTTCCAGTCTTAGGGCTTGTTCACACGAACGGGATAATTTTTTAACGGCCGTCACACGGCTGTATTAAAATCTATGCACTTCTATGGGGCTATTCACACAGCTGTTTTATTTTAATGGACCTTGTGAACGGCCCGTCCATGAAGGATCTGTGAAATCGAGTCCCGCGCGGGTGCAACTTGGCTGTGAAAAACTGCCGTTTTTTTATGGCCTATTTGACACCCATTCGTGTGAATAAGCCCTTACAGTGTGTCGATCTTCTGATATACTCTGTGCTTCTCTAAGCATTTCCATGAGCCAATTGACTAGCAGATCTTTTAAAATTTTGGTTTATTTGGACCCATAGGAGTAGACTGCTAAGACAAATGTACTCAACTAGTGAAATAGACTTTAAGGGCTTGTCCACACATAATGGAAATGCTGCAGAAAAGTTCTGCAGCAATTCTGCAGAAACTAGCAGAAATTCCATGTGCGGAAAAACTGAGAATTTCTGCTCAGAAATTTTACACAGTGTGTGGATGAGATTTGTTAAATCTCACCCACTTTGCTGCTACTCTATTCTGCTGCGTATGTTCTGTCCGCAATTCCGGATGGAAAATACGCAACCATTCCGTTATGTGTGGACAAGCCCTAAAAGCGGGATCAACCGCAGAAATTTGACCCTAAAATGGAATTTGCAATCACTGTTCCTAATATGTCCCTATAATACCAGTAGTGCAGCAGAGAAGCGGGGGGAATATTATAAATGACTGTACTTGGCAGCCGCCATACCCGGCGCCTGCTCTTCCAGCGACTGTCACTGATCTGTGTAAACATAATTACCTCTGTTGTGCTCCTGTATCCTGACACAGAAAGAAGCAATTTTATTTTCAGTTTACCAAGTGGAATGGAGATTAATTCAATCTGTCATCTTGTTTTTGACAGGTCAGTGGCGCACTCATTCACTTCTCCAGATCACAGATGGGACGAAGTAGAGACATCATCTCAGGTCCTCACTCAGACATTGATTTCATCACAATTCTGCAATCGTGCAGCAACAATTTATTTCTATTAGATAACTGGATTTTTTTTATTACCAGTATGAAGAGGCTGATACATTGTATCTGCTGTGTGAAGGAAACACACATCTCAAAGACAGGATTTGTATATATAAGGAGCTCACAAATACAATTTCCAACAGTTAAGGCTATTTTATTTTCCAATACATTTTTATTAAATTCCCAGGTTTCCAATTGCTCATTAAAGAGGTTTTCCAATAATCATTAGTTATCATCTATCCATAGGGATAGGGTAGGTGATAAATATCTGATCGGTGGGGGTCCGACAGCGGGACCCCCACCGATCATGAGAACTGGCTTACCTTGCCGTTTCTGGAAGCCCCATAGGAATTATCGCAGTACTGCTCATAATCGACCACCGCTCCATTCATTTCCATGGGTCTGCCAAACGCTATCTTTGGCAGCCCCATAGAAATGAATGGAGCGGTGGCCGAGCGTATGCCCTACCGCTCCATTCCTAGGCAAGCCTGTTCTCATGATTGGTGGGGGTTTCAGAGGTTGTAACCCACCAATCAGAAATGTATCACCTATCCTGTGGATAGGAGATAAATATTAATTATGGGAAAACCCCTTTAAGCCACAGTACGCCTTTAAAGGTATATTCACACACGGCAGATTGGTTGCAGAAGTGCCATTCAGCCAGGAGCGGGACAAGCTCTTGGTATTCAAGGTAGGGGTAGAATGCACCCCCTGCCTGACCACACCCCCTGAATTTTAGCAAGATAGTTGTCAGATGAGCAATCATTAGTTAACCCAATAACACCCTAGTTGGCTCCCTATTCCTTGTTTCAGCCTTGTGTTTAGCCCCATTGCCCACATAATACTTCCAACCCGCAAATATTCTGCAAAACAGTACCAGCACCAGCCACCCACATTGCCCCCACAGCATGCCAGGCACAATGTCCCTTAAAAGTGCCAGACACCCATATTGCTCTCCGTGACCCTCATGTTCCCATCAGTCCAAAGTTTTTCATTAGATGTTCACTAACGTTCTATTTTGCCCAGAAGTACTAGTCAGTCATAATGCCTAATAATAGTGCTGGCCAACAAAATTAACTTCCCGCCAGTCCTAATCAGCTACAGTGCCCCCAGGCAGGTGCCAACCAGCCCTAGTGCCGCCATAATCAGCCACCCACAATTCCCCCTGACAGTGCCAGCCAGTCACAATGTTCTTTAACACTGCTACCACATGACTCCCTAATGTTCCCAGCCAGTCACAGTGTCTCAAAAACTGTGCCATGCAGTCACAGTGTCCCCATAAAAAGTATCCATAGTGTCCCAACAGTGCCTTCATAAAAGTCCCAGCCAGCTGCTACAGTGCCCCCAGAGGCAACTGCTAGATGACCACAGTATCTCCATAACATTCATCTACTTGATAATGTCATACAGCTATATTGCTGTTTAATGATCCTGCCCTGCCTCAGTGTCCCCGTAACAGTATCATACAGCCACAGAGCTCAACAATATCATACATATACCTCCTCCACACTCCTGCGCTTCTCTCTTTATCCACAGATCAGAAGCTACGTTTGAGCAGCCGTAGCCTATCATGTAACATCCATCAAAAGGAGGTCTGCAAAGTAGAAGTGATCTATGACAGGTCTATTCTGCCAGGGCAAAAGTGTGGTATCCCAGGACAGATGGACAGTGCTGGCAATCTGGTACGGCCCCCCAAATCCAGGACACTTGGGCACAGCAATGGACCACATTTTTAGATTCAACAAGCTAATACAAGGAAATACTGTACATAGATCAGAACAAGCTTCACGCCAAAATTAAAATCTGGTGTTTTACTCTATCACACACACTTCTATACTGGGACCAGAGAACTAAGTGCTATTAGTTCTCCCTCAATTCCCAAGTACTCCCTAGTTCTCCCTCAATTCCTCCTATCGAATATAGGAGATAAAAGCAGCATTAATGTTACCCTACACTGGAAATAAGGGGCCTAAACACTAAATACAGCCCCTGATCCTTATCCCTCCTCCGCCATATTTTACAGTAGGCACTGTGCATTCCAGTTAGTAGCATTCTCTTGGCACCTGCCAAACCCAGATTAATCACGCCAGCAGACGCTTGACATCGTGCATAGTGATTTTAGGCTTGTGTGAGGCGACCATGGAAACCCATTTCATGAAGCTCCGTACACACAGTTCTGGTGCTGAAGTCACTTCCAGAGGCAGTGTGGATCTCTGTAGTGAGTGATACAACAGAGCATAGAAGATTATTATGATCTACCTGTTTCAGCACCCAGCAGCCCCGCTCTGTGGGTTTGCGTGGTATACTGCTTCATGGCTGAGCTGTTATTACTCCTAGACACTTTCACTTCACAATAATAGCACTTACAGGTGACCGGAGGCAGATCTAGCAGATGATAATAATAGCACTTACAGGTGACCGGGACGGATCTAGCGGATAATAATAACACTTACAGGTGACAGGGGGCGATCTAGCAGATAATAGTAGCACTTACAGGTGACCAGAACAGATCTAGCAGCTAATAATAGCACTTACAGGTGACCAGAACAGATCTAGCAGATAATAATAGCACTTACAGATGACCAGGGCAGATCTAGCAGATAATAATAGCACTCATAGGTGACCAGGGCATATCTAGCAGATCATAATAGCACTTACAGGTCATTGGGGCAGATCTAGCGGATAATAATAGCACTTACAGGTGACCGGAGGAAGATCTAGCAGATAATAATAACACTTACAGATGACCGGAAGCAGATCTACCACATAATAGCACTTACAGGTGACTGGGACATATCTAGGAGATAATTATAGCCCTTACAGGTGACCGGGAAAGATCTAGCAGATAATGACACTTACAGGTGACTGGGACAGATATAGCAGATAATAATAGCACTTACAGCTCAGAGCAGATAATAACACTTACAGAAGATCTAGCAGATAATAATAGCACTTACAGCTCAGTCTCTGCACACGTTTATATGTGTTCACTGGCGTAGCTATAGGGGTCGCAGCGGTCGCAATTGTGACCGGGCCCTGAAGCCAGGGGGCCCACAGCCCCCCGCACCACATCAATAAAAAGTTACTATAGTAACTCGGGCCGCGGGCCCCTGTTACTATAGTAACAGACTGTACTTACCTTCCTGGTTCCGGATCGCAGCGGAGGTCCTGACGTCAAGCACTGTGCGCAGCGCATGACGTCACAGCGCTATGCGCCGCGCACAACATCGAGATGACAGAACTTCCGCCGCGGCCGAAGAGGAAGGTAAGATTAGTAGCCCTGACTGGCGGGGTCCGACTCCCGGGACCTGCCCATCAGCTGTTTTGAAGGGCCCGCAGCACTCGTACAAGAGCTGCTTCCCCTTCATTCCAGTCACTTCATTCCGGTCACACTGTAAATCGGTGTCGGCGATTCACAGTGTGAGCGAGTAAGTGAAATGAAGGGGAAGCAGCTCTCGTACGAGTGCTGCGGCCTCTTCAAAACAGCTGATTGGCGGGTCCCGGGAGACGGACCCCGACACATCAGCTATTGATGGCCTATCCTGAGGATAGGCCATCAATGTTTAGGGACTGCACAACCCCTTTAAGCCTACGATGTAGCAGGCTTAGAGGGCCCATGAGACAGGATCACAGATTGTGTGATCCTGTCTGCTGGGCCCTGTATCTAAGCCAATCACATGGTAGGCTTAGATACATGGCCCATGTGTGATCCTGTCTGATGGGCCCTGTATTTAAGCCTACCACACTGTAGGTTTAGATACAGGGCCCCAGCACACAGTAATCTTTTACTGTATAAGATTACTGTCTGCTGGACTCAATATCTAAGCCTACCTTGTGGTAGGCTTAGATACAGGGTCCCACAGACAGTATCGCACATGGGCCCTGTATCTAAGCCGTTATAACACATGTGTTACTAATCGTTTTTTTTTGTGTGTTTTCTTACAGGTTCGGTCGTTGGACTACGTCGGATTCCAGGACTACTTCGATGACGGCTTTTTTTTTTTATTATCAATAAAATGGTTAATGAGGGTTGTGTGTTTTTTTTTTTATTTCAATAAAATATTTTTTCTATGTCTGTGTTTTTTTTAAAACTATATTACTACCGCCTTAGTAATGGCCGCCGGCTGAATGACAGTATCCATTGCTAAGGCGGGGCTTAGTGTTAGCCGCTGCAGAGGCGAACACTAACCCCCTTTATTACCCCGGCACCCACCGCCACCAGGGGTGCTGGGAAGAGCCGGGTACCATCCAGTACTCGACCATCTGTAGTGATGGTCGGGCACTGGGGTGGCCGCAGGCTGGTATTATCAGGAGGGGAAAGGCCAAAAACAGTAAGAACTTTTGCATCGGGGCCCATGAGCCTTTAGCTACGCCCCTGTATGTGTTATATATTATTTCATTAACAAGTTATTTGTGAATGTAGCGGAGCTGCAATCCCAGACATGTCCATGGGCATGAGTGGCGCTGCTGCTGGAAGAAAACAGCTGTCTTTTTAAAATCGCATATAACTGCCTTAAGTTTTAATGCTGGACAGTATATTTTTAGGGCCAACCTTTATATAGTCCTTCTTTAGTCAAGTATCAAACTCAGAGCCTCAGTACTCGACCCATTACAGCATGCATTTACATTAATCTACATTAAATTATGTTTTATTAGACAATTCATCAAATGCATAAAAGGTTTATAGTAACATAAATACCTGTAACCCCCTCTTTCATTCTACTGCAGTGAAAACCAAAGACTACAAGGGCATCATATCAATGGTGGAAGGGGGGATCATTTACAGCAACAATTCCCAACCACCAAATCCATAGAACAATATTAAGCTAAATGTCCTGAAAATCGTTAGACTGAAATTGATTACTATAGACACAACCAAATCTTCAGATTTATAGATGAGATGGACTAAAATTTTGGACTGGCCAATGTCTCAGGAAATATTTAGCTATTAGGCTGGATTCACACGAGCATGTTACGTCCGTAATGGACGGAATGTATTTTGGCCGCTAATCCCGGACCGAACACACTGCCGGGAGCCGGGCTCCTAGCATCATAGTTATGTACGACGCTAGGAGTCCCTGCCTCTCCGTGGAACTACTGTCCCGTACTGAAAACATGATTACACTATGGGACAGTTGTCCTGCAGCGAGGCAGGGACTCCTAGCGTCGTACATAACTATGATGCTAGGAGCCCGGCTCCCTGCAGTGTGTTCGGTCCGGGATTAGCGTCCGAAATACGTTCCGTCCATTACGGACGTAATGTGCACGTGTGAATCCAGCCTTAGACTGGAGCCCTATTTCAGAAGACCATTCAGTTAAAGGGGCTTTCTGGGACTTTTATATTAAAGGCCTATCCTTAGGATAGGTCCTTACTATCAGATCAGTGGGGGATCGCCTGGCACCCCCGCGATCAGCTGACTAAAGGGGCTGCGGCAACGAACGTCACGGCCTCTTCATAGTTTACCTGGCACTTCCATAGCGGCTGTGCCTGGGATTCCAGTTCTCTGTAGCTCAAGTGAATGGGATTGAGCTGCACTCCCAGGCACGGCTGCTACTGATGTGTACAGCGTTGTGCCTGGTAAACGATAAAGAGGCCGCGGTATTCGTCACTGCGGCCCCTTTAGTCAGCTGATCGTGGGGGTGCCGTGAGTCAGACCCCCACCTATCTGATATTGACGCCCTAACCTAAGAATTGGCCATCAATATGAAGAGAACCCCTATGAGTAAATCCAAGAGCCGAAAAGCCACAGTGGTGCTGAGTGTAAACAATGGATGGCATATGTATCCATTGATTTCAATTAGTGCTCCTGAGCATTATTAAAGGGTTTGTCTCATCATGGTTCCCCCTTTCTATACTGAAGCCAGCCTGACGATCAGCTAATCACTATTTGTACTGCTACAGATGCTCCTGGCGGGCCATACATTTCCCCTACAGCGGCCGCTGTTACATGACGGGCATTCAAGTTAATGGTCATTCATGTAATATTTGGACAGGCCAGAGCAAGAGCCATTATTTGCAGCAGCTCTCCGCTCTGGTTAATAGGGGGAGGTCCTGAGTGGGAGACTTCCCTCTATGATGTCATATGCAGTAATAGGACACACGGCCAGGGGTTGTTTTAAGGAAAAAAAAAATGTTAATACTAGTATTTATATAGCAGCAACAGTTCTTATGTCCAATGTGGTTAACAAGTAGTTTCCCTGTCTAGGGACCATTCTGCATACAACCATTTATTTTCTGAGTGTAAAAGGAAATCCACAAAAATACAGGGAAAACATTGTGTCCTACGTCCTGGTTGGATATGGACCCCTGTACTGCAAAAGCATAAGAGCTGACCACTGAGCCACCACATAGCAGTGGGGTCGCTTTCCTCCAAACAGTGGGGTTTCCCAGCTGTGGGCACCCCACAATCAGCTACCGCCAGGGGGACCTGCAATCTGAAATGTTGTATTACATTTTCCTTATTTTTAGCTATGATCGAATTGATATTTTCTGCAACGTAAATGATTGTGAATGTAATATTACAGTCAACAGGAAGAGAAGAATGTATTATTTAGGATATAATTAGGATTGCTGAGAAGGATTATTCATTTCTTCCCTGCAGTAAAATATACATATTATAAATTGATGGCAAAACACGACTGCGGCTTATGAAATATATACATTCTCTGTATAGCAGACTCAGTGTGATGTCACCGGATTGAGAAATAGGCCGGGGACACTTCAACCTAATATTCTCTACAACTTACTTATCAATGTGATGACAAATGGGGATTAATAGGCTGCTCCGCATAACATTTATTTCAGCAGCTTGATAAATCTGTGTTATAATGTGGCCTGGGCCTTGTCTGTGACATTAATCAAATCTTTATTTCAGCAGTATATTGTATATTGTAAAGGGGAAAGAGTAAAATCCAGGGGTGATAAGATCTGAACGACATCTAGGGTTGGTTGATCTCTGGCAGCTTTACGTTCATCATAGAGTTAACGGTGACAACGTTTGGCTGGTTTATTCTGAAGCTTTTTAATTATTGCAGCACTTATTTAAGGATCAAAATGATTCTGCATTAAAAGGGTGACCCCATTAGGACAACTCCTTTTCATGTGCCTAGTAAGACATGTAGATATCAGCGAGGAGGCCACCTATTGTGCCCCCACTCTGTTAGCCACTACATAGAGGGGCTTCCAAACGCATCATTTTCAAACCAAGCTGTTTACGCTTCCAATACCCTCTAGTTTTTACTCTACGAGTATTAGTTTGCACTTATACACCAGCCTAGCCCTTTATATTACAAGCTCTTAAAAAAAAAAGAAAAAAAAAGGGCTAGGTTAGTGGATATGTGCTGACCACTACTGGTAGCTTTAAAAACCAGCGTAGATAGTGCCACACTCAGTGCCCCCTGTAGATAGTGCTCCACACTGCCCACTGTACTGTAGATAGTGCTACAAACTGCCCATGTAGATAGTGCCACACACAGTGCCTATGTAGGTAGTGCCCATGTAGGTAGGGCCACAATGTCCACACAGGTAGTGCAACAGTGTTCCCTGTAGTCAGTGCTGCTTCAATAAACACTCACCTGTCCCGTCTTTTATTCCAGTGATGCAGGCCTGGTCTCTTCTGACTAGGTCTTCTCCAGAAGAAAGATGCAGGTGGAGCGATGATGTCATTGCGCCGCCTGCATCTCAAGAAATGCGCCGAATGGTGGGGAAGGGAACCGATGGCCATTTTGATCTCGACTCACTTTAGCATTGTTCGGGTCTTTTCGCATTACATCTGAGCCCTAAATCTGAGGTATTTGTCGGAAGGATTTCCTTACATATACCTCCAACTGAAGGCTGTGACGTATCCCACTGTATAGGCAAACGGGGATACGTTGTCAATAGGACTCTATTGAAAAAAATAATAATGCAGTGCAGTTTACTTTTTATTTACTGAAGGTCTCTGCTGGGAATAGTGTAGTCTACTACTCTATTCCCTACTGACTCATACTATGCCAAAAGGACACCCTTGTATTTCCGCAACGCAAGTACGCCACAGGTGCGCGCACCCTTACAGATTTAGAATTGGGGCCCAGAAGCTTCACCTTACACCTCTGACTGCTACTACATCACGGGCATATTGAAATGAGCACATTGTACAACTCGATGAACTGCTATAGAAGCACTGCACTTGGCAATGCATGGTGGGAGTCATAGTCCAACTCTACCCAAATAGTCCTAATAGTCGTACCACCATGAAGCTTTATACACAAAAACAACCCTTGGAGCTTCACAGGAACTAATACATTTAGACCATGTAATTTCAAGCAAAGTAAAGCAGTAAAAACCATGAACATTGTCTACAAATCACCTTATTATTAAGTGAAGAAGTTCAGTTTACACTATTTAATCTCTCGGCTCCAAGTTATCCTCTTGATATAGAGGGTGGCGGGTTATTCTCATTAAACCAAAGTCCCCCGGCCTAGCAGAGGAAGACTTGTCTATTCATTGTTTTGGAAGACTTGTTTAAAACTAAAGACAGGGGATTTGCACCAGTGAAACATTAACATCCCCGTGAAGCTGATGGGAGGTGACAAGCAGCTTTTGAAGATTGCCTTGTAGAGAAAAGCCAGTCACGTAATAAAAGCAGAAGTGTATATCTTAAGAGAACGCAGAGAACGGCTTTACAGAAGTTTGGAAGGCTACGCCACACCTCCGCCTGGGAAAAATCACAATAAAGTAAGATCAGAATGGAGTCTCCAGAGACACGACCATATGCAAGGACTTGCCAGTCACATTCATGGCCCCATAATATTGCTATCCATAGTCAGTGCCCTGATAACACGACTCTATAAAGCTGCCATCCGCTGTCACCTCATAACATTGCCAGCCAATACCCCATAACACCTCCATTGATTGTTCTTCCCCCAAATATAGTGTCATCCACAAAGCAATCATTGCTTCTTTACTACGAGCAGTGTTGGACCCACCAGAGATTATTCTGAGGACCACCATCCATCTATAAAGAACACGTACACGTCCACTTACCTTGCATTGTAATGTTTGTTGGCACCATTGTACATGGACATATCATCAATAAGATCTAATAGGTTATTTGTAGATCATCCCTAAAGAAATAGACCCTGGTGGTAAGTGATTGTCTCCAACGTCACCTCCAAATGAGGTTGTCTTCTGTTGGGCCTTTGAGAGCCTGGAACACCCGGAGGATCTTCTGGTAATCTGGTGGGCCAGTCCAACTTTGCATAGGAAGAAGTTACATATAATCAACCACTTTTTGCATCCACTGAAGGAGTCCACACGTTGTGGTTCTATTGCGACTTTTTTGCCAGGAAAAAATAATGTTTCCTATGTACAGCACTTGACTATGCCCATCAGTCTCATAAAGTTAAATAGAGCTGCAGTGCACATGCCTATCTGACGCTCCACGAAGGATACAGGGCCCCTATTCTCATGATCAGTAGGGTCCCAGCGGTGAGACCTCCAGCGATCAGATAAGTGTTGTTTGTGGGAATCTCCTTTAATCTTAAGCTATACTTTCGATCCTAGGCAATCCTCTGACTTCCACCTAAATGCAAATTTGGTCGTTTTAGAAATGTATTCTGAATGTGCCTAAGAATGTGGGTTTCACATGCAGAAATACTAGGGGTTAATAAAAAACGGTGTCCGCTGGACAAGAGTTAACGCCTCTATCAGGCATGCTGTGACTTGTCATGTATGGGACCTGAACAGTCCCATGGCTGTACTCCATGTGGTGTCCTCCTCATGACAATCAATGTACATGAAAACGAGAACTGTGAGGAATCATTACAGCTGTATGGACCTATAAATCAGGATTATGGGCTACCAGTGATTTATAGAGCACTTCATATTATTTATATAGCAATAAAAGATATTTCCAGAACTGATATAGATATTGATCATTCTGGAACCATTGAACAATCTGCTGTCTCTCACATGGGAATATATAAAGATATTCTCTTTTCAAAATTTAGTAACACTGTTTTATGATTTTTTCTGATTTCTTAAAGAGTGACTGCATTTTCTCAAAACTTTTGATATGTCAAAGTTTTGATTGGTGGGGGATCAGGTAGCTCATAGACTTTCTATTAGCTCGTCTTCAGCTAACGAGGAGCGCGATCCCATCGTTGGGGGTCTCAGCACCGAGACCTCTACCAAACAAAACTTCTGACGTGTCTCTGACATATTGAAAGTTTTGAGAAACTCTTTAAATCTATTATTTTTTTTGTATAGTTTGCTTAAGTTACCTAAAAAAATAGAAACGTTTGTATGCTGCAGATTTTAAAGGGTCGTCTAATCTCGACAACTCCTTTCCAAATGTCCTAATAGGACATATGGACATCAGAGGGTGGTCACCACCTCAAAATCCCCCTCTATGAGCCAGAGCGAAGAGCCGCTGCCAAAGAGCAGCTCTTGCTATGTGGGTGACGCCCATTCATGTATTTCAGGGTTTGCCATCCATTTGAATGCCCGTTATGTAATACTACGTATTCCCGCCAGCAATCTCTTCAGGGGAAATATATGGCCAGTGGCAGCTTACCTGGAAATATCACTGGTTCAATGAAAAAAGGGTTAACAGGAGGTAAATATTCCCAGCATTATCCATTTGGCCAAAACTTGCTCTGCTGATTTCTATTCTGGGAGGTGTAGTGTTTATACCATTGTCCAGTAAGGCCAGCGATCTGGTTTTGTTTCCCTCTGGCATGGTACGGAAACGCCAGAGGTGAACTGATGTCAGATCTGATGCCATGCTTTCCTATGGGAGAAGTTTTGGCATTCAATGCATCAGTTGTGAAGCTGGAAGTCTTCCTGTGCCAGACAGAAAAATGTGTCATGCAGGTAGGCCGCCCATGGACGCCGAAGCGTTGCACAACTGTCCGGCTCAGCCATAAAACATCTGGCCTGGGTACAATACATATATCTGTGAACCTAGCCTAATCTGATTACTGGTAGAGTTACTTTAGCCTACATCAGATTATTTTGGGGGTGTGTCTGTTGACAAGCTGTTGACTGTTTCACGTGGCAACCAGCAGAATTGTGAATGCATGCTCTTTTTGTGTTGTTTGTGGCCATTTCTAAAGGTTGCCGTAATCTTAGCATTATGTGAACTCATATGCGTCTTATTTCATAGAAGTCTGTTTTCTAAGGGTATGTTCACACGAGGGCGTCCGTAACGGCTGAAATTACGGGGATGTTTCAGCCTGAAAACATCCCCGTAATTTCAGCCGTAACGGCATGTGCAGGCGCTTGAACGCCGCGTCCATTACGGACGTAATTAGCGCTGCTATTCATTGGAGTCAATGAATAACGGCTCCAATTACGGCCAAAGAAGTGACAGGTCACTTCTTTGACGCGGGCGTCTATTTACGCGCCGTCATTTGACAGCGGCGCGTAAATTACGCCTCGTGTGAACAGACAAACGTCTGCCCATTGCTTTCAATGGGCAGATGTTTGTCAGCGCTATTTTCGGACGTAATTTGGGGCAAAAACGCCCGAATTACGTCCGTAATTAGTGCGTGTGAACATACCCTAACTGGATAAAATAGCAATAAAAACTTCTCATCCAGCATATGCCGCTGAGTAAATGCTTGTTTAAGCTCCCAGAAGTATGATGACAATGTTATAATGCT
Source organism: Rhinoderma darwinii (assembly GCF_050947455.1). Classification (NCBI taxonomy): domain Eukaryota; kingdom Metazoa; phylum Chordata; class Amphibia; order Anura; family Rhinodermatidae; genus Rhinoderma; species Rhinoderma darwinii. The sequence continues at coordinate 388,477,879 of NC_134690.1, forward strand.
CAGATATTTTGTTAGCCTGTTCCCAGGAGATATCTGACAGCCGAGGTGGTGCACAAACGTGTATAAATGTTTGTTCTGCGCTCACAATTCTCATCTCTAGGGAAATTATATCTCCCTGATCTTGTGTTTAGATCCAGGTTAACATGCTGTGTAGAGACATTCAACAGAAACCTAAATATCCAACTATGTAAGATCTGGGGATATAGATATGAATGTATTCATTAAAACCACATGATAAAGAACTGGTGGCTTATGGGTGTCATCTTCTTACTTAAACGTCTACAGAATATGGAGCAAAGGTGTAACTTGAAGATCCTGAACCCTAATGAAAAATCTGTAAGGTGGAGTTCACACAAAGTTTTTTGACACGCGCCAAAAAACTGCCTTAAAAGGCACCCATTAATTTCAATAGGAGGTGGAGGCGTTTTTTTCCCCGCGAGTGGTAAAAAATGCTCGCAGGAAAAAGAAGCAACATGCCCTATCTTTGGGCGTTTATGTCTCTGACCTCCCATTGACATCAATGGAAGGCAGAGAAAGCGTTTTTCGCAGCGTTATTTGCCTGCGGCGCTCGATGGCCATGGGCGAAAAACGTAGCAAATAGGCGTGCAGGCAGATCAAAATCTGCCTCAAAATTCTAGACAGAATTTTGAGGCAGAATTTTCTGCCTGCAAAAAATTCAGTGTGAACAGGGCCCCCTCCTACTATTTGCAATTTATGATACTGATGTTTTAAGATTCCAGGGGCTGGTGCGACTGCTACTTCTGCACCCCTTGTAGCTACTTCCCTAGTATGGAGATATTTCCTGACATTGTAAAGAGAAATAAAAAACCCAGGAGATTTTTACCTATTAATTGCCTTGTGTAATGGCAAATAATGAGCAATTTGGTCCAAACCATCATTCTACAATTAGGGCGAATGCATGTTAGCTGTCAAGTCAGATATTTTTTTTTTAGAGAATACCTAGCATTCGAAATATAAATTTCACCCTAGGCGGCTGTATATGTATATGAGATGTAGTGCAGCCAGAAATTATCTGTCTAAACCGCATATTTTAGGTCCTTTCCCTCCCCTCTGCTGGTTTTCTCTCTCCATAGTTGCTGAGTGGGCGGACTCTTCCTGTTGTGATGTCAGAGCTGTGCTATGTGCGTTAAACCAATCAGTTTTCTCCCTCCCTCTGCTGCTCCCCCTCCCCTCTAATAACATGAGTCTCGCCAGACAATGAGTGATAGATACTGCAGCAGCATCCTGCTCCTCCTCCTCCTCCTGCTCCTCCTCCTCCTCCTCCTGCTCCTCCTCCTCCTGCTCCTCCTCCTCCTCCCTTTCTACTATTTACGGTTTTACTCTAGATACATTTTTTGGTGAGTTAGGGAAATCCTAAACATTAACAGATAGCCTGCAGGCAAGGTTAGTATTACCATTTGCATTGCTTCACTTTACTAGTGAAAATTGAACACTAAATTCAATATTTATTGGTGTTCAATGCATGTCAAGGCTCTCCTAGACTTCTACTAGACATACTAGGGCAGATTTATTATTACTGTCTTAAATGAAGGCTGACAACAAAAAAATTATCATTAAAAATAGATCAACTGTTGGTTTTTCATGGCATAAGTGTGTCTCAAAATTTTTATCCATTTCCCGGTTGTCTGACCGTTTGTAACGGCTGTTTGTCATCCATTTGCCAAAAAAAAAAAAACGACCAACAGATGATTTTAATTTGTCAGGGTTTTTTTTGTACCAACCCCCTGAAAACACCACAGGGCCCAAGTAGATAGTGCCACAATGCCCTGTAGATAGTGTCATAGTTCCCACATAGTGCCACAGTACCCATGGTAGATAGTGCCCACATAGTGCCACATTGCCCCTGTAGATAGTGTCACTGTGCCCATTGTACATAGGGCCAAATAGATAGTGCCATTTCCCACATAGATAATGCCACAGCGCCCACTGTAGATAGTGCCTGCATAGATAGTGCCACAGTGCCCACTGTAGATACTGCAATATAGATAGTGCCACACTCCCTGTAGATAGCGCCACAACCCATGTAGATAGAGCCACCACATGTAGATAACGCCGCACACCCCTTGTAGATAGCGCCACTCACCTGTAGCCATTCCAGCACCGTCCTCTTCTCCAGCGATGCAGGCCTGGAATCTTCTGAGCAATGCAAGTAGCGCGATGATATCACGCTGCCTGCATCACAAAAAAGAGCCGAATGGTGTGGTAGTGAGCAATGCTTCCCTTGCCAGTGCTGTCAATTGTATCCGCGTCCTAAGGACACGGATACAGTTGAATTCCCTTGTGGCTGATCAGTTTTTAACGGCCGTCACTGAGATTGATTTATCAAAAACGGCCGTTAAAAACTGATCCATTGAGTTCTATGGGGGCTGTCGGCCGTCAAAACCCAATACCATAATAAGGAGCGCATTTTGGTCTTTACTGTAAGTCACTGCCCATAGGCAAGAGTGGCGCTGGAAAAACTCAGAACTTTCTTTCTAATCTCTAAAAACCTGTTTGGAGAAAACAATAATTTGTGTACAAAATGGTGAATGTCCTAAGAGCCCTTTTGGGCAAATATAAGGACTCTAAACTTAACAGGTTTCATGAAGTATATGAAGCTTTTCTCATTGTATCAGTGTTTGCAGAAAAACAAAAATTCTTACCAAACCTGAAAATCAGCTTTTATATTCTTCAGAAATTGACAGCGACATATCTTAAGATAATGGAATAGTGGGTCATAAACTGAGCACTCAGTGCTGTAAAATGAAGAGGAGATTGTGTCATATTTATCAATGTCAATGGACTTTAGAACATAACATAATGGGATGAAGATTATAAAGAGGAAGGCATTTTATTAAAGATGTTGTTACAAATCATTCTAATAAGATGAAAATTGTTTGGTGCAAAAAGATAAACTCTTTGTTTGTCACGGAATCCCCTCCAGGCTGCTTCCTGTACAAGATGTAGGTTTATTGCCAACCAATGATCTCTGCCCCTCCCTGCAGTGGGCTGAAGTTTGCTCACTGCTTGTGACATGCATGCTGCTGCATAGGGTACAGTCTGATGCCTCTCCTGTGCCCTGTCCTGCATTTGTAGCTCTCCAGGATCCTGCTCACAATTTACAATAAATCTATATAACTATATAATCTGCTACATATGGTCTGGTCTCCCCTCCCTATTGAATTATTGTATTTCAAAAAGCAAGTTAGAGGTGGCATGGGGAAAACTGAGGGGCATGGGGTGGTAGAATTAATTCCTATGTCTGCTGGACTTTCTCTTTATTTTGGCTGAAGGGTATGACATTGATTCTTAAAATGAGCATACAATAACAAATGTGCCGCTGCTTGTATTGTGGGCCCTCTATCATCCGCTACAATGATCCCTACTCTGCAGGTCTATAACTGCCAACCCCCTTAAACCCCTATGCCTATTTGCTTAGCGACCCCTATAGCTCAAGCTCTGTCCTAGAGAGCTACAGCTTAGAGATCTACAGATCTGTGAAAAGAGAAAGGATAATGGGCTTGGTATTAAAAGGGCACAACACACATACCGCAATGGCCGAATCTCACCTTTTAAGGGTCCAAATGTATGGGGAATTTTTTTCCCAAATGAATATAATACTATATTCATGCAAATCTATAGTGGGCAGAATTCTTCTTTAACATGATCTCTTTTAGAGAGAAACAACCTATATTTTAGCTGCAACTCCCCTTTAATTATTGCTACAGCCATTTTCCCCATATATTTAGAGATTTAGTACAGAAAAGCAGCTTCTGAGTAATAATTAGAGGCGTCTGACATTTCGATAAGAGGGAAGGCAGCTGGTCTGCACAAGGCGAGATTAGTCATTCATCTTTACTGATAAGTAACATGTTAGAGCACACTGTAATTTGTTTATAGAAGTATTACTGCACAGCGTTAATGAGGCCGCTATAGATCCAGTGTATGGCGGGTGCTTCAGGCAAGCCCAGGATGAGGACAATTCCCCAGCAACAGATCTTTTTCCACCCCGATTCTAAAATGCAATGGCCATAAAATAACAATGTTAGCATTGGCTGAAAAATCCATATGGTGAATATATAATGTTGCTCTTTTAACATTACTCTTATCTTCTTCTTTAGAGGGCATTAAGCACTACCTGACGGTATAGTTAGAAAAAAATAATTTAGTTTTTTTATAACATGTTGGGGAAACTGAGTCGCAGAAAAACTTTCCATTGTGGTGTAGATTTTGTAATATTTGTATTTTTTTTTTTTTTTTTTACACAAAACAAGGATTCGACCAAACAAGGAAAGGAGGTATAAAGGAAAAGGTTTCAAGGTAAAAAAATAAAAAATAGCTGTAGGCCAGTTTCGTGCAGCGCATTTTGATTCGTTTTTGGTGGCATTTTTTTTGCCCATTTTTTGAGGGCTCCAGAACGCTGCAGCCAGATGTTAGTTTATAGTCTTATGAGAGATCCTACATACATGTTTTGCTTTTTGGCGTTTTTGTGCCATTTCTAGGGTCAGTGGCAATTTTGTAAAAACGCAGAATGCGCTAGGTTTTGGCCTTTTTCTAAATAGGCTTTTCTATAAAACTTCAAAAAAAGAAATGCATATACAAAATTACTCTAAATAAAGGACACCATAAAAAAAACAAACGCTTAAAATTCATGGCGTTTTTTCCATGTGGTTTAAAAAGCAGAAAAAAAGTGTGTGTAAAGGAGGCCTAAACTAAAATAAAAAATCTAAAGATTACTCACCTTTAGGGCTTATTCAGACGTACGTCTTAATAGTCCATGTGACTGCCGTATTTCTATGGGGCTGTTCACACAGCCGTTGTTTTAACGAACTGTGTGAGGGGCCCGTTAAAAAATAGGACGGGTCCCGAACGGGTGCGAATAGGACGTGAAAAACGTCAGTTTTGCACGGCCGATCCCGCACACATCTGTGTGAATGAGCCCTTAGAATGCTTCATTGTTCCTTTGCTGTCGCTGTTTGGGTCCCCCACTGCATCTGTTTTGAACCCTTGCGTGCTGATGTGACTTGTGAGCAGGCCAGCCAATCACAGCCCATTGCTGTGACCTGTCAATCCTTCTATCTGCAACGGAGTACGGTACAATGCAAGTGAATGGGGTTTTACACTAGTGAAGTAGCCCATGCTAAACCACTGATACCACGGATATACCTATTTGCCCTCCAGACAAGGTTGGCAACTTTTAAAAAAATAATAATTCTGGACAACTTGGCTAAAATCACAGTCAGCCATACGATACCTCCTTGAAGCATTGTATTCCCCCTTCAAGCAATGCTTCTAGTAGGAAATACCTATGTATTGGAGGATGCTGCAAACTTTTTTCTTCCAGATTACATAAGAATTAATGGGAAAAAAAAACCTCCACGTGCCGCTCTATAAATGGTAACATCCAGTTGTCAATTTATTCATTAATTTCTAGGAGAAATAACAGAAACAACACAAAGTAGATTTCTAAGAAAAGATGTTCCGGAATTGTTATTTCATGGGAATACAATTATTTACTAAAATAGACGTACGAGGAGAGGTGACAGGTTCGCTTTTAATGCAGATCATTTTCTTGTATGGATTTGGCTTTGGTAATTTTATTCAAAACCTCTTCCTTTGTATATGTGTTAACGCACCCACGGTGGATGTATACAGCATGGCAATGTATTGTATAGCTCAGTGTATTTGTACCACTTATTATTCTATTTCGAGTTGTTTTCCCACTGGAATTGGTATAAAGGTCACTATCTGGGACGCATCGTGTTCCCAGGAAAATCGTCTGTCTACATAAAGGAAGCCGTGTTTTGCGCTGATTCCTAGTTGTCAGTCCTATTTTATCTGCCTGGCAGGAATATATTTCTGTAAAGGATTCTATTTTAATCCATATATGAGTCAATACTTATCTTGGAGATTCACAGGCATAAATGAAGGTTATTTTTACTCTGTCAAAAAAACGTTTGCACGAGTCTTTACCATTGAAAACTAGAGAAATGTTAGTGTATGTTAATTCACAAGAACACCTTAACATCTGCCGTCTCACTGCAATTTCCTTCTAAGTACCTAAATACACAATTCGCATTACATAGAATCGATCTAATTCTCTTAAAATTTTTGTAAGGTCTATTTTTTTTAAATAATTGTTTATGTCACTATAGGCTTTACGCCCGGTCACTTTTCAGCTTGGGCTGTGTACACTGGGGCAGGGTCAGTAGTCATCTCATTATTTTTTAATTTTTTTTTTATTCAATACAATATAAAATTCCATACAAGTAAGGAATAAAGAAAATACAATTCTACACATATTTTTACATTTTCCCCCTACTCCCACCCCCCACCCTCTCAAGACCGATCTTGGTAAAAGAAAAAAGAACAAAAATTCTTACCACTCCCCCCAATAGGTTTTACAGTGTTTGCCTTGATTATAGATTTTCTCATATTTCATTATAATTTTCACATTATTTACCCAAGCATTAAACTCCGGTGGGGAGCTAGATATCCACTTTCTAACTGTTAGTAATTTTGCAATAAATAATAGTTTTATTAATCCACATTTTTTTTCCTTAGAAATATTTAATTTGGAATCATCACCCAGCAATACCAGTTGAGGTTGAAACACTATATCTGGATCTATTTTTTCCAAAATGTTTTTAAAAATTCTATTCCAGTAATCGGCAATCTTAATACAATTCCATAACATTTGCCTCCGCTGCACCACATCTGGGGCAGTTAGAAGCTTTATTAATGGAGAACTTACTCAGAAGGGCTGGCGTATAGTAAAGCCTATGTATCAAATTGAACTGAATAAGCTGATGGTTCATGCTTATCGATACTTTACAAATATTTTGAAATATTATGTTCCAATCAAGAACACAATCGTTATTCAGTTCCTTCTCCCATTTTATAACACAATTAAATTTTCTTTTCCTGGACTTTATTTCCATCAGGGATTTATACAACCTGGAGAGAGGTTTTTTTCTTCACATTTGTATTTTCTCAGTTTTTTGTAGAAGCCATCCATATGGTCTTTATTGAGAGGATTGCCATCTTTAAATTTATCAAATGCGTGCTTTAATTGAATATAGGAGAATGTTTCCTTCTCCGTTAAGTCAAAATCAACTGATAATTTTTCCCATGTTTTGATTTTTCCTTCTTCCATTATATCTAGTACATATCTAATCCCTCTAAGTTTTAACAATGGTAACTCTGGGATAGCCTTACATTCTTCTATATTAAGATTGTGCCATAACGGGGAAAAGGATAAAAAACCATTTCGACCAGTCATGTTTCTTAAACTGTTCCAGCATTCATGCAGGAGTTGTGCTGTCAACATGTTTTCCATAACTCCAGATTTTAATTGACCAGATTCTAACACCTCATAAATATCTGAAAAACGGCCTTTAATGTTAGTGATCAACCATTGTAAGAACTCGGCCTTATCCCATTCTTGTATGTATTGTGATTGTGCTGCTAGTCAATATACTCTAATATCTGGAAATGCTAGTCCTCCTTGTTCTCTTGAAGGACATAAGTAGTCTAGCTTAATCCGAACTCTCTTCCTTCCCCGAATCAGGTTATTAAAGATAGTTATGATTTTCTTAAAATATTTATCTTGTATCCACCCCGGGGTAACCCCAAAAACACATAAAAGTTTGGGGATTAGAACTGTTTTAATCAAGACAATTTTATCGGCTTTTGATATTGGCAATTCGTTCCATATTCTTATTTTTTTTTTCCATTTCGTTTATAAGGGGGAGCAAATTATAATCCAAAAATTCTTTTATATTATTTGAAATTTCTATACCCAAATATCTAAAGCTTTCTCCTGGATATATGATTCAAATTTTTGTTTGTAGTACTAAATCGCTTTTATCTAGTGCCATTAATATGGATTTTTCCCAATTGATCTTTAGACCAGAATAGAATCCAAATCTTTGAATAGTAGATATAACATAATCCAATTTTTCTTCCCGGTTCGTCAAAAAAAATAAAAGGTCGTCAGCATATAAGATAATTGTATCCTCTTCCCCCCTAACTCCAAAACCCACAATATTTCCATCCTCTCTGATCAAACAGGCGAGAGGTTCCATTGCCAATGCAAAGAGTAGGGGAGAAAGCGGACAACCCTGTCTTGTACCCCTACTTAAATTGAAAAATTCTGAGTTCTCACCGTTTATGTTAATGTTTGCTCTAAGACCATTATATAATAATTTAACCATTCCTATAAAAGATTCTCCAAAACCTTGCTTTCTCATGACTGCCCATAAATAGCCCCACTCCACTCTGTCAAATGCTTTAACTGCATCGAAAGACAGATTGGAGCGGGGGGCCTCTCCTGGTGTAACTTGAATATTCCCAAATACCCGACGAACACACTGGTTGACCGTTCTACCAGAAATAAATCCCTGCTGATCACTATGTACTACAGTAGAGATTACTTTAGCCAACCTTCCCGCCAACACTTTGGCGAAAAGTTTAGCATCCGTGTTCAACAGGGAAATAGGTCTGTAAGATTCCATCCTTTCCGGGCATTTACCTGGTTTCAATATCAAAGCTATATTATCTTCTACCATTGAACTTGGCAATTTGCCCTCTACCACTGCCGAACCCAATGTTTTTAGCAAGGCTGGTAATAGTTCTTCCCCAAATGTTCTATACAGTTCAAATGGGAAACCATCCAAACCTGGAGCTGTATTTCCTTTAACACTAGTCAATGCATTTCTGAATTCTTCCAGGGAGATTGGTCGATCCAACTCATCTTTCTGAATATCAGACAAGGGGGAGAAAGACATTGAATCTAGACAGAGCTCGAATTGTTCTTCATTATACTTTTTTCCGGAGCCATACAATTCTGAATAATAATTCAAGAATTTTGATCTAATTTCATAATCTTGCTTAATCATATTCCCTCTATTATCAAGAATTGCCAAAATATTACTCTTCTGACTTTGATTTTTAATGATACTCATTAATAGTTTATTTGGTGTTCCTGATTCACAGAAATTTTTCTGCCCCAGAAAAAATAATTTATTTTGTGCTTTCTCGATTAACCAGGCCTTATATTCCTCTTGGGCCTGAAGCCACAACTTTAAACTATCTTCCGTATTTGCACTTCGTTCTTTTCCCTGCTCAATCTTATTATATTCTCTTTTTAATCTTATTATTCTTTCAAAAAGGATACCCCTTATACAGGCTTTTAATGTTTGCCAAACAATTAAGTCTGGGGCAGTCTCCCAATTTAGTGGCAAAATATTATGAATTTCAACTTTAATATTTTCAGGGTCTTGTAATAATGAGAACCAATGTGGATTATTATTATAGTCATCTCATTATTATCAGAAGACAGGATTACAATGAAAGGTAACACCTCTATTATAAGGCCTTATTCACACAAACGTGTCCGTTTTGCACGCACAAAAAACGCTGTGTTTTGCGTGCGCAAAAGTTCAGTGTGGCATCTGTATATGGTACGTGGCTGCGTGATTTTCGCGCAGCCGGCATCCTTATAACACTCTGTTTTTATGTTACGAAACAGTAAAGAAGGAGGGGCTTTTATGTTTCCCTTCACTTCTTTAACAATTGTAGCGCGAATCACGCGCGTCACCCGGAAGTGCTTCCGTGTGCCGCGCGCGATTTGCACGCACCCATTGACTTCAATGGGTGCGTGCTGTGCAAAACACGGGCAAGTATAGGACATGTCGTGAGTTTTATGCAGCGGACATACGCTGCGTGAAAATCACGACCTGTCAGAACGGCTCCATTGACTTACATAAGTCCGTGCGACGCACATGATTTCCCCGTGCGACGCGCGTGATTTCCAAACTCTGGAGGGAATTCATAAACTTTCGACGCCAGTTTTCAGATGTTGTCAGGCTCCTACATCAGGCCACGATGCATACAAGGCCCTGACGCTGGGCCACCGCACAGCCAGCGGAAATATGCAACAGATTAATTAAGAGGCGTGGGCCTCTTAAAGGGGTTATCATAGAATCTACCGTATTTTCCGAAAGCCCTGTTCCCTACTAACTTCAGTAAACTATGCCATACCATGTCATACCCATATAGTCTCGCTGGCTCCGCTTCCTCCGCGCTTCTGTCTCAGTGGATGGTGTAAAGTGGGCGGTCCTGCAGAGCTGCCCATGTGACTGCCATTTGCTTGTGGGAAACTACATTTCCCACAAGCACCTTGCTTCTCCTCCACGCTTCTTGCACTTTTTGAAACATATTGCATTATATTACCATTGGTGGTTTAGTGGGGTATTCTGCTGCGCTTGCTCGGCTGTTAGGATATGTTCACACACAAAATCAAAAACGTCTGAAAATACAGAGCTGTTTTCAAGGGAAAACAGCTCCTGATTTTCAGACGTTTTTTAAGCCACTCGCGATTTTCGCTGTGTTTTTTTACGGCCGTTTTTGGAGCGGTTTTTCTATAGAGTCAATGAAAAACGGCTCCAAAAACGTCCCAAGAAGTGACCTGTACTTATTTTTCGCCGCCGTCTTTTTACGTGCTGTTTTTGGAAAACGAGGCGTGAAAAACGCCCCGTCGGAACAGAACGCCGTATTTCCCATTGAAATCAATGGGCATATGTTTGTAGGCGTTCTACTTCCGATTTTTCGGGACGTTTACTACGTGTGCACATACCCTTACTGTCACATGGCCGAGCAGCACAGATGGAAAGCAAATGAGCTGCTTGTATAGGGAAAGGAGCTGGTGCACACGGCGCATGCACGCTCTACTGTATGCAGTGAGGACAGCGAGACTGCACATGCGTTGTCTCACTGAACAGAGCGAGGAGGACACCTGCTATTGTAGAATTGCGGGTCTAAACTCTGCATGCTCGTCCTGACTATGCAAATCTACTGGTAGACGTATGTGTGGGCAACTAGCTAGATACAAACTGCTAGCATGAAGAATTGTGGTGGGTGAAAGCTGGAGAAGTATTTATTTTAGATAATTGATTGTATTTGACTATTTTATTTATGTTAGCAGTGGAAGACAATGACCCATGAATATTATTGTGGGAATACCCCTTTAATAAATGGTTCGCATCTTACGCCAGCGGAGCAGAAAGCTAAGACTAGTAGTGTATGCAAAGACTGTCTTAGTAAATCTGCCCCTCTGTGTCGTTCCAATCAGTGTTTACATTACAATAGTAAAATCCAATTTATTCACATATTTCCAGAAGGAATAACAAGAATGGCACAACACAGAATTCTAAGGCCTCATTCACACGGCAGGGTTTCCCGGCCGGGTGCCGGCCGTTCATAAATCGGCCGGCACCCGGCTGCATTAGGAATAATAGACCCCTAATGGGGCTATTCACACGACCGATTTTTTGACGGCCGGTAAATCCGGCCGTCAAAAAATAGGACATGCTCTATCTTCGCCCGGGTACCCGGCCGCCCGGCTCCCATAGAAGTCTATGGGGCCGGGTATTACACGGCCATCACCGGAATGTGTTCCGAGTGATGGCCGGGTTTCCCGGAGCTTGCGCTCTATCTCCTCCTCCTCACAGCGCAGAGTGCATGTGAGGAGGAGGAGTTGATGCCATTCTGACGAATGGCATCGCTGTACACTGTCTGGCAGGGCCGGGGTGTACAGCAGGTGGAAGGGAGCGCTGGCTCCCGTCCCCTGCTTGTTTTCCTGGCCCGGTGACACCTTCGATGGCGCCGCTAGTAGCAGCAGCTGCTGCTGCTGCGGCTGCTACTACTGTAGCGACGCCACTATAGCAGAGCGGGGAGGTATCTCCCCGCTCTGCTATGTGCTAGCCGCACTTTAGCTCCTTGAAGGAGCGGAATCCCCGTGTTTTCGGGGATTCCGCTCCTGGACAGAGCGCTTGATGTCTCTGTCCATATCTGGGCAGTGACATCAGGGGAAACTCCTGAAGCGGAATCCCCGAACACATGGGGATTCCCCTTCAGGAGTTGCCGCTGATGTCACTGTCCGGATCTGCCCGGCCCGGCACGGATACAAAACTTTATGCAAACCGGCCGGGCAGAATGGCCGATTTTACCGGCCGGCACTCGGGCTCGGGAACGACCTGTTCGTGTGAATCCCGCCTAAGAAAAGGGGCTCCAGACTTGTTATTTTGTGGAGTATTTACTAAAACAGTCATCTTAGAGCCAGTTCACACAGACTTTTTTGGCGTTGATTTTGACGCGGAAAAAATGAGTGAAACCGCCTTCTATTGATTTCAATAGGAGGCATCATGTTCTTTCTTGCCGCAGTCTGCCTGACCTCCCATTGAAATAAAAGGGGGGCTTTGTTTTTTGTCCACAGCGCTGAATGGCCGCGGGTGAAAAACGCACTGAAATTTCTGAAGAAATTTTAAGGCAGATTTTTTTTGCCTGCAAATTCCTTCGTGTGAACAGGGCCTTAGGATAAGCAATTTATCAACATTCTTCAACAAAAGCAGCATCTATACTGTACGACTGGCAGCTTCACAGCTAAACAACTAACAACCTTTCTCTAGCTATTTTGCAATGTATGAATTAATGCAGATAGATCACAGATTAATATTTACAGTAATTCTGTAGTAGAGTTAAATCAACTGAGAAAAAAAAATCCAGGTCATTGGCCGGTAAAAAAAAAAAAAAAGACTCCCGGCAATTTTTCTCCTCCATAAATAGCACAAATCAGATGAAATGAATGCAAGATGGGAAAGCTGTAACACACAATAACGGAGACTAAGAGGATCTCCAATGAGTAGCAACAGCATCAGAGTTTTTCTTGTTTTTGCTCTGTACAGTGAAGATCACACATCATATAAAAGTCCAACAAACCTGGAGGATATTATATAATAATATCACATACCGCAGATTTATAGATAGAATAGGAAAGAGGAAAATATGAAATAAAGATAGATAGATAGATAGATAGATAGATAGATAGATAGATAGATAGATAGATAGATAGATAGATAGATAGATAGATAGACAATGTATATGGGGTCACTCTCTTGCAGGAACTGTTTATGAGGGAAGCAGTCTGTCATTGCTATGAGAACAGTGTTATGTGGTACTACAACTGGCATTTTAATTGGTGTACAGTGACTATATGGAATTATTATTCAGTCACTGTATGGTGAAATTATTTAGTCACTGTGTGGTGGTCTTATTCAGTCACTGTATGGTGGTCTTATTCAGTCACTGTATGGTGATATTATTCAGTCACTGTATGGTGGTATTATTTAGTCACTGTATGGTGATATTATTCAGTCACTGTATGGTGGTATTATTTAGTAACTATATGGTGGTATTATTCAGTGACTGTATGGTGGTATTATTCAGTCACTGTATGGTGGTATTATTCAGTGACTGTATGGTGGTATTATTCAGTCACTGTATGGTGGTATTATTCAGTCACTGTATGGTGGTATTATTCAGTCACTGTATGGTGGTATTATTCAGTGACTGTATGGTGGTATTATTCAGTCACTGTATGGCAGTATTATCCAGTCACTGTATGGTGCTATTATTCAATCACTGTATGGTGCTATTATTCAGTCACTGTATGGTGCTATTATTCAGTCACTGTATGGTGCTATTATTCAGTCACTGTATGGTGGTCTTATTCAGTCACTGTATGGTGGTATTATTCAGTCACTGTATGGTGGTATTATTCAGTCAGTGTATGGTGGTATTATTCAGTCAGTGTATGGTGGTCTTATTCAGTCACTGTATGGTGATATTATTCAGTCACTGTATGGTGGTATTATTCAGTCACTGTATGGTGGTATTAATTAGTAACTGTATGGTATTATTCAGTCAGTGTATGGTGATTCTATTCAGTCACTGTATGGTGATATTATTTAGTCACTGTATGGTGATATTATTCAGTCAATGTATGGTGGTATTATTCAGTAACTATATGGTGGTATTATTCAGTCACTGTATGGTGGTATTATTTAGTAACTATATGGTGGTATTATTCAGTCACTTTATGGTGGTATTATTCAGTAACTATATGGTGGTATTATTCAGTCACTGTATGGTGCTACTATTTAGTCACTGTATGGCAAAATTATTAAGTCACTGTATGGTGCTATTATTCAGTCACTGTATGGTGGTCTTATTCAGTCACTGTATGGTGGTATTATTCAGTCACTGTATGGTGGTATTATTCAGTCAGTGTATGGTGGTATTATTCAGTCAGTGTATGGTGGTCTTATTCAGTCACTGTATGGTGATATTATTCAGTCACTGTATGGTGGTATTATTCAGTCACTGTATGGTGGTATTAATTAGTAACTGTATGGTATTATTCAGTCAGTGTATGGTGATTCTATTCAGTCACTGTATGGTGATATTATTTAGTCACTGTATGGTGATATTATTCAGTCAATGTATGGTGGTATTATTCAGTAACTATATGGTGGTATTATTCAGTCACTGTATGGTGGTATTATTTAGTAACTATATGGTGGTATTATTCAGTCACTGTATGGTGGTATTATTCAGTAACTATATGGTGGTATTATTCAGTCACTGTATGGTGCTACTATTTAGTCACTGTATGGCAAAATTATTAAGTCACTGTATGGTGGTATTATTCAGTAACTATATGGTGGTATTATGCAGTGACTGTATGGTGGTATTATTCAGTCACTGTATAGTGATATTATTTACTAATTGTATGGCACTATTATCCAGTCACTGTATGGTGGTATTATTCAGTCACTGTATGGTGGTATTATTCAGTCACTGTATGGTGGTATTATTCAGTCACTGTATGGTGGTATTATTCAGTCAGTGTATGGTAGTATCATTCAGTCATTGTATGGTGGTCTTATTCAGTCACTATATGGTGATATTATTCAGTCACTGTATGGTGGTATTATTCAGTCACTGTATGGTGGTATTATTCAGTCACTGTATGGTGGTATTATTCAGTCACTGTATAGTGGTATTATTCAGTCACTGTATTGTGGTATTATTCAGTCACTGTATGGTGGTATTATTCAGTCACTGTATGGTGGTATTATTCAGTCAGTGTATGGTGGTATCATTCAGTCATTGTATGGTGGTCTTATTCAGTCACTATATGGTGATATTATTCAGTCACTGTATGGTGGTATTATTCAGTCACTGTATGGTGGTATTATTCAGTCACTGTATGGTGGTATTATTCAGTCACTGTATAGTGGTATTATTCAGTCACTGTATTGTGGTATTATTCAGTCACTGTATGGTGGTATTATTCAGTCACTGTATGGTGGTATTATTCAGTCACTGTATGGTGGTATTATTCAGTCACTGTATAGTGGTATTATTCAGTCACTGTATGATGGTATTATTCAGTCACTGTATGGTGGTATTATTCAGTCACTGTATGGTGATATTATTCAGTCACTGTATGGTGATATTATTCAGTCAGTGTATGGTGGTATTATTCAGTCACTGTATAGTGGTATTATTCAATCAGTGTATGGTGGTATTATTCAGTCACTGTATGGTGGTATTATTCAGTCACTGTATGGTGATATTATTCAGTCAGTGTATGGTGGTATTATTCAGTCACTGTATAGTGGTATTATTCAATCAGTGTATGGTGGTATTATTCAGTCACTGTATGGTTGTATAATTCAGTCACTGTATGGTGGTATTATTCAGTCACTGTATGGTGGTATTATTCAGTCACTGTATGGTGATATTATTCAGTCAGTGTATGGTGGTATTATTCAGTCACTGTATAGTGGTATTATTCAATCAGTGTATGGTGGTATTATTCAGTCACTGTATGGTGATATTATTCAGTCAGTGTGTGGTGGTTTTATTGTCACTGTATGGTGGTAGTATGGTGGTAGTATTCAGATATTTTAAAACTATCCATCAATGGTCACAAACAATGGTGACTTCTAATATGTTTATAATTTACAGTCGGGATACAGACCCCTTACCTTATACAAAAAAAAAAAATGTGCGTTACGCATAGTGGTAAATATCTCCACATGGTGGCCCCGAATATTTAGAGATATTCTGTATCTATAAATAGTCTGAACTTGCACACAGAGAGCAATGCCATGTCAGGGCATAGGAATCTATTTCTATTTGAGAATTTTTACTCTATATTGATTAAACTTGATGATACTAAAATTAAAAATTTCTTCTGTATCATATAATTCAGCTTGGTCTGTCCTTCCATATCTCTTTGCATTGTAAATCTGTTGTAAATTACCAGCTCAGTGGTGATTGTGTTATTGTGATGTTATCTGTGTGTTGTTGTTGGCTTACTACTTTTTTAGTTTTATTATCTCATCTCCCTGAATTCTCAGCCACAGCCATAGAGGTGCATGTGTCTCTCCAGATGTTGCTGAACTAGTAGCAAGGCTGGATAGTCATTGATTGGAAAAGCACCGGAGCCGTGCTCAGTAATAGCTGGAGATTGCCCCTTATCTCGGGGATAACATTAGACTTTTAATATCCAATTTGATTTTCAATCAACAGGATTGCTGTATCTGAAGGCTCTAATGACTACCAGGCACTAAGGAATTTCGCTCGTCACAATTCACACACCTTCTCCCCTAAAAACAGAAATAAGTCCTTAAATGTTGCTCATCTGGTAATATGTTGAAAATTATATTTGTAAACTTCTTAGGCTCTGTTCACATGTTTCTTGTTTATAGCGTAAAACTACGACACAGTACAGTCTCTCTCATACAATGGATGCCACAGAGAGCTGTGACCATCACTTTTTATGTATAGTGAAACCTGTGTTATCTGCCTCCAGTTTTATAATACACTGTAATCCTTCCTGTGATGATAATGAGATCACTGCTGAGAAGTGATCGCTACAGAACAGGAAGGGTCAGTCTATTATGAATGGTGGATCCTGTGTTATCTATATAGAAGTGTTTCCTGTCAGTGTAATCCTGCCTGTGATGATAATAAAATGACTGCTGAGAAGTGATCTCTACAGAACAGGAAGGGCGAGTCTATTGTGAGGCTCAGTGGCCAGAGTGAAAACGGCAAGATTTTAGTGTTATTTTTTAATATAGATGATGACACAGCAAATAAGAAAAAAAAGTATCACCAAAAATTCTTATAAATATATGTTCAACATAAAAACTTGATTTAAACAATATGCCATTTCCTTTAAAGGGAGTCCTAAATCCACCTCAGCAGCCCACCTTCAAAATTCAGGCCTACTAAGAATGTTTTGTTTTTTTTCCATTTTGGGATTATGGCATGTATAATTTAGTTATATGAGGTTTTGGGTTTTTGGCAGATAAGGACTTTTGTATACATATCATTTTGGGGTACATATACATTAGTGTTTAATTTTTTTAATGTAATTCATTATTGACCATATGGGTTTTATTAAATGAAATACATTTTATTTAAACAGTTAATTTTCTTTGTCCAATAAAGAGATTTTAACTTAACATCCTGACTATGGAATCCGAGAACTTTTTAGATTATAATAATAATAAATGAAAAGTAATGCAGCAAACTACAGGAAAGATAGAGCGAGCAATATACCCAGAAAATTAAAGGAGCACTCCACATTTTTTATTTTTATTTCCCCCTCTATTTTTACATTGGTGTTTCAGTGGGGTGCTGTGTGTAGACATACTTACCAATCCGTGCATAAAAGTTGTTTTCGGGTCCAGTGCCGCTCACGTGATCTTCCCCCTGACCTGTCTGGATTCACTGTGCTTTTGAGAAAACGGTATCTGCAAATATGGTCCGTAGTGCATCATCTGCAAACCTGGCTTCTCCTAGCAACGCTACATCCGTAATTATGGACGGCTATGCAACATGATAGTGACATAATTTGCAGCCTCCCTTTTTTTTACAGATCCGTATATACAGATCAAATACGGATGCACTATGGACCGTATTTGTGGATACCGTTTCGAATATACGGATAAGTCACGCATGACTACTGATTAGTATTTACGAACAGTATTTACGGATAGATAAAAATACAGTGGTGTGAATTGGGCATTACGGATGAAAAATACGGTCTCATGTACACGATCGTATTTTTTTACTGTCCGCAAATACGGATCCATAGTCATCCGCAACTCATCCGCATATACAGCACGCTGTCCGCAAATAAGGTCCGTAGTCCATCTGTAGTTCATCCGTATTTATGGATCCTCAAAAAAAACCGGGGAGGAATCTTGGGTAATCCCCTGGTGTCGCATAGCAACGGTTCCGCAAATGTGCATCTGTAGCTGTCCGCAATTACTGAAGCACCCATAGACTTCTATATATGGAAAGGTGTCCGTGTCCCATAAAAATGAATGGGTCTGCAATTTCATCCATAATTACGAATCCGTAATTACGGATAAAAACTATGGCCGTGTGAATGGGACCTCAATCAGTAAAAATAGTTTAGAATTGACTTCCCAGGAAAAAACAAAATATGGACAAATTTGATTTTCCTATTGGAGGATGGGACTGTAAATGTTACATAATGTGAACTGGGAACCTCCAGAGCATACAAGAGCCATTCTTTGAATCATGTGATCGAATGCCTCTCCAAATATAATCACATTATGATATGTGTTCTAGTTTCCTCAGTTCTTTGTAACACTTTGTTCCATGATTGACGTAAGAACAGTAA
Source organism: Rhinoderma darwinii (assembly GCF_050947455.1). NCBI lineage: Eukaryota > Metazoa > Chordata > Amphibia > Anura > Rhinodermatidae > Rhinoderma > Rhinoderma darwinii. The sequence continues at coordinate 388,496,450 of NC_134690.1, forward strand.
GTCCAAGCTAGTTTTCTCTCATATCTGAAAGAAGAAGAATTCCTGCAAAGTAAGTAAATGTGGCGCATTTATCATCCAAATTACAATGTAATTGCATTGGAAACAATGGTGTTCATGCAGATTGCTATAATTTATCCAGCGCCCACCACCAACGATACATTTTTTGTATGGGGAGGGCTCGTAGATACGAACCCGCACATTTTGCAGGAAAGTGAGGGTGAACTATGCCACTTACAACATAATATAGCTCAGTAGCTGCACCTTATTCCTCGATCATCCTAAGGAATACAGTACACGGAGCCCTGCAATGGCTTACTGTTTTACTTTTAGTAAATGTGACCCATTTTATCTACATTTTGAACCCCACAATTTGCCACCCAGCAGGTGACAACGATTTCTATGAGAAAAAAAATAGAGGTTCCACTAATCTTTATAGTGACACTATCATAAAAATAAAAATAAACTTTTTTATACAGTAATTTTTTTAGGGGAAATGTATCATTTTTACTTTATTTTTGCTTATCTTGCCACCCTGTTGCAGTTTTCACATTGAACATTTGATATCAACACAACAGGCTACGCTCCAAACTGGTAAAAAAAATAAAAAATGAAACTACTGTCACTTGTAAGTGGAGGGTAAATTTCCAAATGACAGGCCTATTGTACTGCTTGACCAAGATAAGCAGCTTTCACACTGACAATACTTAAAGGGAATGTGTCGCTAGAATTTTTTTATTTTTTTTCCAGTTAAACAGTTAGTATATAAGTGATTACACATTGTTTTAATTTTTTACATTTTTTCACAAGTCAGGAAATATTATAAGTTAGATTCTAATTTATAACATTTCCATGTGCTGGTCACTAGAGGGAGCAATTCCCAAAATTGCAGCATTGGCAATGTGGTAAAGCAACCTCATTGCTTTATGCTACAAATTTGGTGTAGAGACACTCGCTCTAGTGTCCTCACACAATCCCCCATCCCTTATTCTGGCTAGTGCCAGGAGAAGGAGGGGGTTGAATCTTCAAACCTCCTACACTGTGTGCCGCCATTTTCTGAGCGAATGCACAGTGTAGGAGGCTTAGATACAGTGGTAATCAGACAGTATAACACAAACATACACGAACGTAAAACACACATCACATACACAAACATAACTTGCCTTCTCCTGCCGCCGCTGCCGCCTCCGCTCCTATACCTTGCGTCTTCACTGCCTTGAACATATGGCCGGAAGCCGCGACCGGAAGTCGTCATCTTACTGTCCGGCCGCGGCTTCCGGTCCACATGAAAATGGCGCCGGATTTCGCTCTGCCAAAGACCTTCCTTTTGGTCTGTGTGGGAGCGGCGCATGCGCCGTTCCCACACAGACGGCGTACGATATAGTGAATGGAACGGCTCCCGTTCGCATTCTCTATGGGGATGTATGTGTCGTATTCCATCTGTGTATGTCTCGTTAATCGACACATACAGAGATGAAAAAAAAAATGGAAGCCCCTATAGAGAAGTAAAAGTAAGAAAAAAGTACAACACAAGAACACAAATAAATGTAATTTATTTTAATATCATACTAAAAGCAATATTATATAAAAAAAAATTTTTTCGTGACACCTTCCCTTTAAGGGAACAGTGCAGACTGCTGACATATACTGGTAATGTCACTGTCCATACAGAGTCCCTTGGCACTGCTGTAAAGCATTGCCTCGCATGCAGAAAGAAGAATCTCCAGTAGCAAGTATAGCATAATATATAAGTTAATATAAAATTGTTGCATTTAAGAAAATAAAAATTCCCATGCTCTAATAATACTTGGTTGATGTAATAGTGATATAGTTACTATACAGGGAAAGTGACTTCCCATCATTGAACACACTGTAATAGTTACTTGACTTCTGCCATGCCAGGACGGAGCTACCTGTTTAGTCTAGACTTGTCTATTACTGCATGTTTGATCCCAGGCAGCCGCTGTCCTTCAGGTTGCTGCAATGGAAGCAGATGTGTGCCTGGGAGATAACAATATGCACTATTCTACCTAATGACCCGTATACAAACTAAATATAATGCTGCCAGGTTCCCTTCAATGTCTGAAATAAAGTAACTAAATAAACTTGGAATTTCTCATAGTCACTATTTGTTTGTATATGACCTCAATAAATGTATAGGCGAGCTATGTTCTTAATTCTTTTTGACAGCTGGGTTTCCTGTTCTAGGACAATATTGCATAATCCAGATACCTGCAGTTGAAATATTTGTTTAACTCAGATTTTACACTTCCAGAAAGAAAAAAACCCGAGACCCGAATTCGAATTCTATTACAATTTTTCACCCATTGCCAGCATATTCACATTTGCTGATCATAATGTAATTCATCAGTTATCAGAACATCCCCTGTCCATACAAACTGTGAGGGCATCGTGACATCATAGAAAGGGGGTTCCCCTCTCAGAATGCTCTCTACTAGCTGGAGCAGAGAGCTGATGCAAGCAGTGGTTCTGTCTCTGGCAGACTCAGCCCGTCGATGTATTACATGGACCGCTAAACATTTGAATGTCCACATGTAATAATACATTTTTGCTGTAGCGCCCACTGTAGGAGTAAAGTATTGACAGCAAATTGGCTGAAATCTATAAAGCAGGACCCATGGCTTCAGCTAATTGCTCAGCTGCCTTCAGTATAGAAATGGTTTGTCATGTTAAGACAACTCCTTTAGGTTTAGTTTCAGCATATTTTATCATAAGGAATGTCCGTCTTTGACACAAATCCCATTGGAAAAAAAAAATGATTAAAAATCTTTTGGGACAGTTTAAATGCCGATAACCCTCACCTCTTCCTGTTCCAACGGCGTGTCCATGCTAGCAGCCATGGCTCCCTGACCTCTATTAGGTAACCTGACTCAGCTCTACTTGCTCCAACGTTGCCCTTTGCGGACAGCCGCAGACCTGCTTCTCCAGCAAGCGGCACTTTTCCATACCGCAGTTGTCTGTGTCAGGTTACCATTTGCCGGTGCTTCTGGATGAAGCCTATTTAAAGAGGACTTGACCTGAACACTTTGTCTACAGACTAAAGAGGGCCTGTCACTAGGTCAAATAAGTTAAATTGGTTTACTCTCCTGAATAGCGCTGTCTCCCTGATTCAAGTGCTGTTTTTTTTCTGGACCCCCTGTTCCAGATATATGGTCCACTGTTGTGTTGGCACCTTATATGCTAATTTACTGTAGTTAGCCAACAGGGCGTGAACTACTACCTACTGCTCATTGGTCAGCATCAGATGCAGGGAAGCTAGCTCCACCCCGTTGGCTAACTACAGTAAGTTAGCATATAGGGAGCCAACATGACAGTGGGCCATATCTCTGGAACGGGAGGGTCTCGGAGAAAAAAAAAAGTGCGGAATCAGGGAGACCGCGCTATTCAGGTCATTTAACCAGTTCAACTTATATGACCTAGTGACAGGTACACAGTTAACACGGAGATGTGCTGTCGACAACGATAACATTTATTGCTGCATAAAGGATGCTATTAGCCGATGAACAAGCAGGGCAATGATCGGGAACAAGCGTTCAAATGAAAGCTCGTTTGCTTGATCATTCGCCCATGTAAAAAGGCCTTTACTCCCAGTGGAGAGGGCCATGGGAAAGCACACCAATCTTTTCCATATGTGGCTGTGGGTCAAAAGGGAGGGATGAAGTTCTCCACCAAATTTTATTGCCCAAGGGCCATTACCAACCTTAATCCAGTCCTGGTATGTGCTGTTTTACCCCTTGATCATATGTCTTTAGGCCCCATGAACACGACCGTAGAATTCGTCTGTAATTACGGACTGTAATTACGAACCAATTCACTTCTATTGACCATGTTCGTGCCGTAGAAAGCCTCCGAAATAGATAGGACATGTCCTATTTTTTGCTTTTTTACGGACCGTGCTCCCATAATTTATATGGGAGCACGACCCGCAAATGTGGGTGGCTGTCCGCGGCCGTCAGTGCCCATAATCACGGACCGTGATTACGGGCACGGTCATGTGCATGGGGCCTTACTTGCAGATTTTTGGTTTGATGATGAGAATGTGCTATATTAATGGCAATCTACCAGCACTGAGTGTATTGACCTTTAAAATAATTTGCACTGTGACATTTGTAATATTAAATTATTCCTTTAAATAATTGAAACATCTGCTTCTTATAATGCACCTAATCTTGGCTTTCCATCTCCTCGATCTGTTAGATGGATTCCTCTGTAGTGTATTAGTGGATTCATAGATATCATTTCTTCTGTAAAATAATATGTGCAGTTTTTAGAGATATTGAAGCTGTTCTGTTACAATTACCATAGAACACTAAACTTATTTTTAACGTTGATGTCATGCAATATTAAACTTGTAACTATAGCTATAATAAAAATTACAACTACTTTCCAATTTCCTTTCATCACGGACAAACTCAAATTCCTCCTCAGATCCCCGGCACAGAGTTGATTTTGCCAGGGGGATGATGTGGCTTCTGCAGAGGAAGCGTAGTATTACATGGCGGCCATTCAGATTAATATGTAATAGATTGTAGGCTCGGATCTACCACTGATGGAGATGCTGCTCTGGCCTATAACATTTAATTGGCTGAAAGCAAACAGCAAAACTCAGACATCACACCGGGAAGTGCATTAATCATGGGGAGAGAAAATAACAGCAAAGGGAAGGAAAAAGACCCAAAACTTGCAGGTTACAGACAACATTTCTGGCTGAACTACATCTAATAGACATTGAAATATTATGTCATCTTCTGGTCATACATCCCCTTTAAATATTATGGTCTTCAAGAGGGCATGTGGAGGATAGTCAGGAGAAATGTTGTACCTGTGGCAGGTTTTTTTTCCTATTTAAAATGTATTTACAAAAACCCTATAACCCAGCAAATTACTTCTCTTGCAAACACAGGGATAAAGGAGAAAATATTCCTAGACTGGAGAAAGCCCCGAAGGAAAACAATCAAGAAGTTGCAAAGTTGCCAAGAGAGTGCTTGTTTTTATTTCTTTTAATTGAAAATATTTTTTATTTAAAAACTATTAAAAAAATATTCTGGTTAAACTTTAAGGCCACGTTTAGACGTGGCGACATTATCGCAGATTTTTAGCAAAATCATACGCACTACGTCTGGATGTAGCCTAAAATCTAGAAAGACATTTTAAAGGATAAATAATATAAATGCATTTCCCTCTAATATCTTACTATCTATCTATCTATCTATCTATCTATCTATCTATCTATCTATCTATCTATCTATCTATCTATCTATCTATGGGCGTAACTAGGAAACAATGGGCCCCATAGCAAACTTTTAAATGGGCCCCCTCCCCTTGGAGCCACACACAGCCAGCCCTTGTAGATAGTGCCCCCTGTAGATAGTGCCATACAGCCCCCCCTGTAGACAGTGCTATACAGCCCCCTGTAGATAGTGCCATACAGCCCCCCCTGTAGACAGTGCTATACAGAGCCCCAGTAGACAGTGCTATACAGCCCCCCATGTAGACAGTGCTCTACAGCCCCCCCTGAAGACAGTACTATACAGCCCACCCTGTAGACAGTGCTATACACCCCCCTGTAGACAGTGCTTTACAGTGTTCCCATACAGTGCTATACAGCCCCCCTGTAGACAGTGTTATACAGTGTTCACATACAGTGCTATACAGCCCCCCTGTAGACAGTGCTATACAGCCCCCATGTAGAGAGTTCTATACAGCCCCCCCTGTAGACAGTGCTATACAGCCCCCCCTGTAGACAGTGCTATACAGCCCCTCCTGTAGACAGTACTATACAGCCCCCCTGTAGACCGTGCTATACAGGCCCCCTGTAGACAGTACTATACAGGCCCCTTGTAGACAGTACTATACAGCCCCCCTGTAGACCGTGCTATACAGGCCCCCCAGTACAGTACTATACAGGCCCCCCCTGTAGACAGTGCTATACAGGCCCCCCTGTAGACAGTGCTATACTGCCCCCTGTAGACAGTGCTATACAACGCCCCTGTAGACAGTGCTATACAGCCCCACTGTAGACAGTGCTATACAACCCCCCCTGTAGACAGTGCTATACAGGCCCCCCGTACAGTGCAATACAGCGCCCCCCGTAGACAGTGCTATACAGTCTCCGCATACAGTGCTATACAGCCCGCCTGTAGACAGTGCTATACAGCCCCCCTGTAGACAGTGCTATACAGCCCCCCTGTAGACAGTGCTATACAGCCCGCCTGTAGACAGTGCTATACAGCCCCCCTGTAGACAGTGCTATACAGCGCCCCCTGTAAACAGTACTATGCAGTCTCCCCATACAGTTCTATACAGCCCCCCTGTAGACAGTGATATACTTTCAAGTATCACAAAGAGGGAGAACCGAAGCGGCGGCAAATGTTTTTTTTCTTTTAAGCCACGCCTCTAATCCCACCCAATCCCCGCCCATACACACCCGGTTAAGCCCCATGGTACCTCCCACACAGTATAATACCAAATAGCTGCCCCCACACAGTATAATGCCCTCTAGCTGCCACCATACAGTATAATGCCCCCATAGCTGCCAACATACAGTATACTGACCCATAGATGACTCCATACAGTATAATGCCCACACAGATGCCCCCATGCAGTATAATGCCCAAACAAATTCCCCCATACAGCCTAATGCCCCATAGCTGCCCATGTAGCATAATGCCCCCATAGCTGCCCCATACAGTATAATGCCCCCATAACTGCTCCATAGAGTATAATGCCCCATAGCTGCCCCATACAGCTTAATGCCCACAAAGATGCCCCATACAGCATAATGCCCTCATAGGGTATAATGTCCTTATACAGTATAATGCCTCCTTAGCTGCCCCTAGTGTCGGTGCCCTTGTAGATAGTGACACAGTGCCCATGTAGATAGTGTCACAGTGTCTATGTAGATAGTGCCACACCCCCATTGGGATAGCACCATTGGGACTCCCTCTAGGAGCGGAATTCCCCAGCCAGAGCATAGGCCGGGGATTCCACTCCTAGAGGGAAGCCCTGATGTCACTGACCATATATGGACAGTGACTTCAGTGGCTACTCCTTGAGCGGAATCCCCATTGCCGACTCTGGCCGGGGATTCCGCTCCAGGAGGAGCCCCTGACATCAATGTCCATATATGGACAGTGGCATCAGGGCTTCCCCGAGCACAGTGCTTAAAGTAGTTCTGTGCCCGGGGAGTCCTGGGCGAGCGGAGGAGCTCCCTCTGCTCTGAACTAATTCTGAAGCAGGGAGCTGATGGTACTCTGCTCCAGAATTGGGTTCAACTGTATCTGCATCCTGAGGATGCAGATACAATTGACACTGGGACATACCCCCGGCCGCCCGGACGGTTGGGAGGTATGTGTAGCCTATGGCAGAGCAGGGAGATATCTTCCTGCTCTGTTATAGCGTTCAATAGTATCTACGTCCAAAGGACATAGATACTATTGAATGTGGCGTCGAAACCGCTGTAGCAGCCATAGCGGCTGCTAGCGGAGCTTCCCAGCACGGGGGCCCCCTGCAGGTAGGCGGCACAGGCCTCCTCCTGCCGCGGGCCCCGTAGCAGCCACGGCTGTATCTATCTCTCTCATATCTATCAAATATCTATCTCATATCTATCTATTTTAGGCTTCGTTCACATATCCGTCAGGGTTTTGTTCTGATGTTCCGTCTGAGCTTTCCATCAGAACGGGACTCTGACTGAGACAAACGGAAACCATAGGTTTCCGTTTGCATTACCATTGATTTCAATGGTGAAGGATCCAGTGCAAATGGTTTCTGTCTGTGAACGAAGCCTAATATTTATCTATTTATCTCATCAATCCATCTAAAATGAGAATGCTAGTACATTTATTTCGGTCATGAGTTAGATGCCAATGCAAATGAAGATGTTTAAACCCAGTGCCAGCTTAATACAATGCTAGAGATAACAGGGCATATTTACTGAGCTGTGTAAATTTTAGACACTGTAAACTTAAATCAGGCAGTCAGAGGATGCACTAATTATTTTAACCCCTACCCGACATTTGCCGTATGGATACGTCAGGGAAAGCCAGTGCTTCCCGCATTTTGCCTGCATGGCACTGGTTCAGAAGAGTCGGTGCCATAATCGCCAGATGTCAGCGGTGTACTGCAGCTGACATCCGGCTGTAATGGCGGGGACTGAAATTAGCTTTGATCCCCGCCATTAACCCCTTAAATGCAAAGGTCAACAGCGATCGCTGCATTTAAGGTGTTTGCAGCTCATCGACACCCCAGCAATGAAATTGGCGGGGTTCTGGTGGCTGCAATGGCAACCAGAGGCCTAATACTGGCCTTCCGGTCTGCCTAGCATGTAAGCGATCGCTGCATCTTAGAGGTTGCTAGCAGATCGGCAACCCTGCCATGCAATCAGGGCTGCCGACTGCTGCTATAGCAACAGGAGGCCTAACAATGGCATCCTGCTCTGCCATTACGGAAGCCGATTAGGCCCTGTCTCGAGGCGAAGTCTAATCGGCTTGCTGTCCGTGAATGACTGACAGATCTAATACATTGCACTACACAGGTAGTGCAATGTATTATAAAAAAAAAATCAGACAGTTGGACCTTCAAGTCCCCTAGTGGGACTTAAAAAAATGTAAAAAAAGTGAAAAAAAGTTTTAAAACACATAATAAAAGTTTCAAGTAAGAAAATCAAACACAATCGCCCTTTTCCCATATCAAGCCCTTTATCATTAAAAAAATAAAAAATAAACCATACATATTTGGTATCGCCGCGACCGTAACGGCCTGAACTATAAAAATATTATGTTATTTATTCCATGCGGTGAACGGCGTAAACAAAAAACGTAAAAAACTATACCAGGATTTCTGTTTGTTGGTCACTTTGCCCTTCAAATATTGGAATAAAAAAGTGATCAAAAAGTTGCATGTATCTAAAAATGGTACCTATAAAAAACTATAGCTCATCCCGCAAAAACAAGCCCTTATACAGCTCTGTCGACGAAAAAGTTAAAACTTTATGGTTCTCACAACTTGGCGACAGCTTCTGTGTCGACGCCCGTGGTTAGTCAGTCTGCACCTGCTCCTAAGTCTGATCGAGTGACCCCTCCTTCTACCAATCAGGCTGGGAGGCTGAGGAGTGGGAGAGCCTATCACAGCCTGGCCAGACGGAGCTAGCTCCCGCCCTCTGTCTATTTATACCTTCACTTCCTGCTCCTCCTTTGCCTGTGATTCTCCTGTTTCCTGGCTCTGCTGCTGCTTGAACTATTTGTCCCTGCTTCATATTGACCCTGGCTTACTGACTACTCTCCTGCTCTGCGTTTGGTACCTCGTACACTCCTGGTTTGACTCGGCTCGTTCACTACTCTCCTGCTCTGCGTTTGGTACCTCGTACACTCCTGGTTTGACTCAACTCGTTCACTACTCTTGTTGCTCACGGTGTTGCCGTGGGCAACTGCCCCATCTCCCTTAGCTTCTGCGTACCCTTGTCTCTTTGTCTGTCGTGCACTTATTGAGCGTAGGGACCGTCGCCCAGTTGTACGCCGTCGCCTAGGACGGGCCGTTGCAAGTAGGCAGGGACTGAGTGGCGGGTAGATTAGGGCTCACTTGTCTGTCTCGCTTCCCCGTCATTACATATACATTCTTTTTACAAAAGTAATTTTAATGTGCAAAAAAAGTTGTAAAACATAAAAAGTGCTATAAATTAGATATCGCTGGAATCGTACTGACCCGCAGAATAAAGGTAACATGTAATTTATAATGCATGGTGAACGCTGTATAAAAAAACTATGCCAGAATTGCAGTTTTTTTATTACCTGGCCACCCAAAAAATAGGATAAGTGATCAAAAAGTCGCATGTACCCCAAAATGGTACTAATAAAAACTACAGCTCGTCCCGCAAAAAAACAGCCCTCATACCACTACGTCTATCAAAAAATAAAATTAGTTAAGGCTCCAGTAAGCCAGGAAAGAAAAAATATGCAACATTTCTTCTGTTTCAAGAGGCGAATTATAAATGCCCTAAAATTAGGGAACCAGGAACGGTAGGGCCCAAATATATCTGCTGGAAGCGAGGGTGCCCGTATTATACCAGGACAACACTTTCCCATCAAAATTCCCCAAACTGCAAAGGTGCGGAGTGTGGACCAAAAGGGGGATAAGAAACGACACCAGTTATCAGTGCGACACCGGCCTGTGCAGAAAGGATTGCTTCACAGCAAAATATCTATGGATCATTTTATTGTGTTTTTTTTTACCCCATTATTATGCCACCTGACTATGCCCCTAACGTACTCTGCCCGGCTTACATCTATCCCCACATTATAAACTGAAATACCAGTAAGACTCCAAACAAAACTGCCACCAAGCAAAATCCACGCTCCAAAAGCCAATTGGCGCTCCCTCCCTTCTGAACCCTACTGTGTGCCCAAACAGCAGTTTACTTTCACATATATGGCATCAACATACCCAGGAGAACCCTTTTAACAATTTTTGGGGTGTGTGTCTCCAATGGCACAAAATATTTGCCACTGAAATGGCATATCTAGGGAAAAATTTTGATTTTTACTTTGCACCATCCGCAGTGCAATCATTTATGGAAAAGACCTGTGGGGTGAAAATGCTCACTACACCCCTTAATAAATGCCTTGATGGGTGCAGTTTCCAAAATGGGTAATTTCTCAGGGGTTTCTTTTTATTATTTGACATCTGAGCCCTGCAATTGTGAACAAATACTTTGTAAATCGCTAAATTAGGCCTCAATTTCGTATGGTACTCTTTGACTCCTCAGCCTGGTCGAATGTCCAGGCAAAAGATTAGGGCCATATGTGGGGTGTTTCCAAAACCGGGAAACTCAGTATAATAATTAGAGAGCTGTCTTGTTATGGTGGCACAAGCTGGGCATCACATATTGGCGTATCTATGGAAAAAACACAATTTTCACTCTGCAATATAGAGTGCACATTAATTTCTACAAAACACCTGTGGGGTTAACATGCTCACTACACCCCTAGGTGAATACGGGCTTGCAAATATTGGTTTTCTATGAATTTGAATGCTTTATTTCTATATGACCTCTCACCAATGTCGGTATACAGTGTTTCCCCTTTATATATTACGCCTCTATTTGGGTTTGCAGCCGCTTGGAAGCTCCCATGGTAACGTGACGCTAGGCGGCGTTCAATATGCTCAGTGAGGATAGATCTGGACTAGCTCCTGAGAGGGCGGAGCGTCTGATGACGTGGCACCCTCTGATTGGTGGTTTGAGGTAATCGTCCAGACTCTGGATGGGCAGGGCTAAAGGCTTACAGAGGCTCTGTCATCAGATTATCAAATCCCTATTTCCTATTGAATGTGATCGGCGCTGCAATGTAGATAACAGCAACGTTTTGTTTTTTTTGAAAAACGATCATTTTTGCTCAAGTTATGAGCAATTTTATATTTATGCAAATGAGCTTTTCAATGAACAACTGGGCGTGTGTTCTCATTTTACCAACTGGGCGTGTATTGTTTTTTTACCAACTGGGCGTGTATTGTGTTTTTACCAACTGGGCGTTGCGAATAGAAGTGTATGACGCTGACGAATCAGCATCATACACTTCTCATCGTTCCCACCCAGCTTCTTTCACTGCAGAAATACAGCGTGACGTCACCCACAGGTCCTTCAACATTGTCGTCAGACAAAGAAGATACATCGGTTCCAGGCGTCCAAAAGGTTAATATGCTCGTCTCTAGGGAGTTTGCTACGCTTACCTGCACATACCCTGCACTGTAGCCTCTGACGCCTGGAGCTGATGTGTCTTCTGTCTTCCGATGCCAAGGTTGAAGGACCTGTGGGTGACGTCATCATTCCCAGCCAGCTTCTTTCACTGCTAACACACAGCGTGACGTCACCCACAGGTCCTTCAACCTTGGCGTCGGAAGAGAGAAGACACATCAGCTCCAGGCGTCAGAGGATACAGTGCAGGGTATGTGCAGGTAAGCATAGCAAACTCCCTAGAGACGAGCATATTAACCTTTTGGACGCCTGGAGCCGATGTATCTTCTTTGTCCGACGACAATGTAGAAGAACCTGTTGGTGACGTCACGCTGTATTTCTGCAGTGAAAGAAGCTGGGTGGGAACGATGAGAAGTGTATGATGCTCATTCATCAGCGTCATACTCTTCTATTCACAACGCCCAGTTGGTACAAAACACAATACACGCCCAGTTGGTAAAAACACAATACACGCCCCGTTGGTAAAACGAGAAAACACGCCCAATTGTCCATTGAAAAGCTCATTTGCATAAATATAAAATTGCTCATAACTTGGGCAAAAATGATTGTTTTTAAAAAAAAAAAAAAACTTTGCTTTTATCTACATTGCGGCGCCGATCATCTTCAATAGGAAATAGGGATTTGATAATCTGGTGACAGAGCCTCTTTAAATAGCCGTTATTCCGTCGCATGCGCTGCGGTCAGAACCGTGCTGTTAGAGTAAAGTTCTAGCAGACACAGGGCGGTTTGATAATATTGCACAGTAAATTGATGTGCTAATCTGCCCTGTCTCGCTATACACATCTGAAAAACGTCCTATACAAACTAAGGACGCAGAAACGCGTTGTTTAAATTAGTTCAGTGTGAATGCACACTCTTGTTTAGGGTGTAAAGTCTCTGTCAAGTGGGAATGAACACTACTGCTATAAGTGCTGCGCTGTTATCTATGGGTGTGAATGCACACTACCCCTACGTGCTGTGGCTCATTTCAGTGTGAATGGAGACTGAGTTTCACGTGTTGCTTTTCTGCTATTGAGTGTGAATGCACACTCTGCTAGGTATCAGATCTGTATTTAGTGTGAATGCACACTCTGCTAGGTATCAGATCTGTATTTAGTGTGAATGCACACTCTGCTAGGTATCAGATCTGTATTTAGTGTGAATGCACACTCTGCTAGGTATCAGATCTGTATTTAGTGTGAATGCACACTCTGCTAGGTATCAGATCTGTATTTAGTGTGAATGCACACTTTGCTATTTAGTCCAGGTAGGGACAGGTGTTATATTTGTAGCTAGATATCTGGGGGAATGTTACAATAATTGAACTTTAGGTGGATGATTACTCATTATTGGTACCCTTATCTAGTCCTTACCTACCTGGTTAGCCTGGTATCATTAGGAATATATTGGCTAGTGTAGCCCATTTAAAATAGTCTTTTAAGAATTATTTTCCATGTGGATTTATCTACCTTAGTTATTTGAATGCAAAAATTCTATTTCTTTATAAAGTTAGTTCCATTTAGTTGCAAAGGTGCTTGTCCGACCACTTTTCCGGCTATTGACCAGGTTCGTTGCTCACTACGTATATTGTCTGCCCTGATATCCAGTAGCGTAACAATCACGGTCATAGGGGCAACTGCAACTGGGCCCAGAGTGGATAGGGCATGCCGGGAACTTGCCCCAAATCCACTCGGGCTGTAACATCAGGCCCCGGCAAAGGTCTGCGCTGAAAAGCATACAAGGCCCTGATACCAGGCAGCGTCAGGATGTTGTCTTTGCCGTGCGGCAGCCTCCAGGGTTCCACAAATATCTGCCTTTGATT